>NC_092434.1:9586924-9671924 GCF_036169615.1 Heliangelus exortis
TAGTAGCTGTATTGACAAGTAAGCAGCTATCAATATCTTCTCCTCCTATTTCACAAAAGGTACAAAATTTGAGTATCTTCTCTTTGCTTTGAAAACACAGTTAAAGATGATTAGGAAGGATAAAGTGTAAAGGTGGCTTTCTAAGGACCCTTTTCTTACCAGGAAAAAAACAAACTCAAAAGCTCTCAGAACTTTTGCTCAGACAAGTCTCTTTTAATAGGCATAATGTATAAATTGCTTTGATAACCATAATCCTCCACTACCTTTATATTTTGAAGTAGTCACTCTAACTTTAATTTTATTAATGTATTTCTTTTATCTTTCATCTGAATGGTGTTCTGTATGTAAAGTGACCAATTGTGATTAATGATGAATAGATTAAGATGGGACAGGGTGTTTGAAAAATGACTTAAGTAGTGCATGTAAGTCACTGGCTATAGTCCCAAAATGCAAATTTGGGTTAAGTTAATGACTGGAAAATCATGGTGGCACTACTATATGAGTTCTGCATTATTTGAAATTGCTTTATAAACAATAAGTAATTAGCATTTTACATTGGGCATAGTTAATAATATCGCACAATTATTTCTGTGGGCATTGGTATTTTATAGTTAAGAGTATAAATATAATTGACATATATGATTATTATTTTTTTGCTGGCCAGTTTGTAACAGATTTTGCCTTACAAAGAGTGTGCTGAAGTTCCTGTCCCATTAAAGGCTGGTACTTTATTAAAATGTCTGGAATAACCTTGTTTGCAATAGGCATGTCTGGTCTTTCTGCAAAGAAGATTCTGAACATCCGTTAGACTGGGATTTCAGGAGGGGGAAATTTGTTAATATGTTCACTCCTGCCTGACAAATGAGCATTATCGTCAATGTGGGTGCACATTTCCACTTATCCTTTTTGTAGCTGGAAAGCTTTATGAAAAATAAATTAATAATGCATACTAAATTATGTCTGCAAGAGACATTTATGTATATATTGCTAGCTTCAAGACTGATAAGATTTACATTTCTTTAAAAATGATTTTTTTCTCACACATCCATAATGCCTTTAGAATGCTCTGCATGATAGAAAAATGCAATCTTGATTTCAATTGAATACCTGGAAGGAGTGTTTTTTCCCCCCTATTAATATGTACATGTGTTTTCCTAGAGTTTGTGTTATTTCTCCTACAAGAGGCTGTTCTCTTGAATTACTGCAGCCTTAGGATGCAAAATGCAGCAAGGTTGATGTCCTATTCTTATAACTGGAAAGAGGTCCATTTAATAACATCCTGTTTTAAACAAGAGTCTGCTAACTGTACAGTAAAGCCCCTTTCTCACCAGAGAATGTAAACCATATGTTTTAAATGCAGCTAAAAATGGATGCAGTGTGCTGTTTCCTTCCACCTCAGCCTGCAGTGTATTACTTAGATTTGCAAGACGTAGCCACCACTAGTACTTAACACTGCTGAAAGAGCCACCCTTCAAGGATTTTTTTTTCACCACAAAGAAAAGAGAAATATAGTAGCATTGATTGTTAAATCCTGGTGCTTGTTACTCACTGCCCGCACACAGAACATCATGCCTTTGTAGCAGTGAGGAGAGTTGGTATTTATCAGGGTTCAGAGCTAGTTCAGCCACACACTTGACAAATTATTTGTGGAATTGTTGTATTCACAGTCACTTAAATAAGAATCTGTCAACACAAGGCTGTGCTTTGTTGCAGCAGGTCTCACAGTTTTTCCTGCGCACTCAAAGAATGATGGATTGGAGGTAATGCAAATTCACTACCATTTTATATGCTGGTGCCTTCTTCATAGACAGGAAACATAGCTCAGTATCATCTTGTAAAATGCCTTAACTGTAAAGGCCTAGTTCAGTGTTGGAAGTGCTTTTTAAAAATGGTATGTTGGAACAGGGAAATGTAATTCAAATATTTTCCTCACGTCTCATTTTAAAGACTGTTTGTTGGAGCAGGTGTGTATTCAGATTTTTCTGGACTAAGTAGGACATATGCTTATCTGTGCTTGGTAATTAAAACAAGTTAATAAATGCAATTATTTAATTTTATGGCAACTTAAAAGTTAATACTGCTTAAGGCATATTCAGTTAAAAGAGCTCATACAAAAGAAAAAAATGGCCACTAAGTCAGTAAGTCAGTCTGTATTGCTGATAGTATGTTTTTTAAGAAATTCATTTATTCAGCAAAGAATATGTATCTCAAAGCCAGATATCAAGTCCAAAAGGCACAGTTCAAAGGTAAAAATCATGATCCTTTGGCAGAATTAAGCTTATGATCAGTAAAAAAAAACCCTTATCTATACTGGCATCTGTTTTTAGGTTGCTGTCCAAAACCAAAACGGTTTTTCCGGAACTGAAGGGAGCCACAAAATTGTTGCCACTTTCTACTCCTGCAGAAGTTGGAGCTTTTCCTTGCCCTGCTCCCAAACCTTCCACAGCTAAGGGGGGGAGGGCAGGAGCCCCCCAGCAGCCCAGGGCAGCTGTGGGGAGGGACACAGGGAGCTAGAGGCAGCCCTGGAGGATGCCAGAATGAATAAGGAGAACTAATAGAATGCACTGCAGGAGGCTTTTCTGGAAAGTTCTCATGGCCATTGAATAAAGGGAGTTATGGGCTTATTTAAGTTATATCTCTCTGCTTTTTTCTTTTTGGTTGGTCAGGGAAATTGATCTTTCTGCACTAGTAAAAAGCTTGTCTGTTCAGGAGAGGCTCATTTCAAGTGTAAGGAATGAGCTTGCCAGGAGTTAAGGACAATCACAAATCTTATCTTGTACTGCCTCACGTTCAGGGTGCTTTTCTTTGATTTAGGATAATAATAGGGGGAATTTCATGGTCTGTAAATAAAAATGTTTTTAAAACAACCAACAACAAGTTTGTGAGAACAAACATATGACAAATATTATTTACTTGGCTGATTGCCCTGACGGGAGGCCTAGATTAGTGGGCTATTGAAACCTTTGTAGATCAGAAGAGGCTCTAGTAAAGCAAATTAATATATTTTCATATGCATCAGATGGGCCAGCTTTTAACCCCAGATACCCTGAGCCTCAAGCTTTCAACTTGATCTGAGCAGGCACTCTAAATTTCAGTGCATGCTCAAGATGTTAAGTATTTAGCTGGTATGCAAATCTAGGCTTGAAGTAAGCTGCCCTGGCATCCTACTACCAATGCTGCTGCTTTACACTGGTGCTTTATCTGTGATAAGAGAATACTTATGGGATACTGTTTACTTTAGTGCTGAACCGAATTAATGGAGATGGTTTGATGTTGAAGAGCACTGTCTTTTATGTATATGTGCTGCCTGGCCTCTTTTTGTCTCCTTTCTGAGTAGTCTATTTTGACTTGCTCTGATTTTATCTCAAGCCTATATTTCTTGAGAAGCATTTAACAGTAGAAATTTGAATTTCATGCATGTGAAGGGTGTGAACAGGCAGCTCTGCAGGGCTGCACCTCCAGCTTTCTCTTTATTCACCGCTGGAGCCAGGGCTGTGGCTCATGCAGGTGTCTGCAGTGGTTATATGCATTCAAAGAAGTGAATGAAAAGGTTTAGTAGACTTTATTTTATTTAAAAATGCCTGAAATACAGTATTGTGTGTTAATTTTCCTACTCCTCTTAGACTCACAGAGCTCTCGAGACCTGCTGTCCCTGTTTACCTTTAGCCATCAGGCAGGAGTGCCCCAGCTCGTGTCGGCAGAGTGACAGTGGCTGCATCCACCAGCACCTGCACTGCAGTGGTTGTTTGGGGCACTGTGGCCTCAGACAGGGCTCTGCTCCCTTGGAGAGGTTGGTCATGATGTCTTTGTTACCCAGGGACCCTTCAACCTTGCAGGGAAGCATCCGTTTGGCAGAGCCCCTGCAAGGGCTGCGCTCCGTAGCCTTGCAGAGAATTCAGACTTTTACAGTATTTCCCCTAGCAGCCTTTCAAAGCATTTGGAAGCTCGATGTGATTTCAAAGACTACAGATTGACTTACAGTATGGAATATAGTATTTTCACTTGTGTCTAAAAATGCTGTTGTGTGGCCAAAAATTAAATCGCCAAGAAATCACACATGGTTCGCAACAGAGCTCTTTGATAACATTAAAAGTATATGTAATATTTTGAAATCACTGGCCAATTATTTCTAATAGTTTCATGATAAATTATGTAGAGAATCTCTCTGTTGGATGTGTTCCTGCTTTGGTCTAAATGTATTTTTGAACACTCTGTCAAACATCCCCATTTGGCACCTATTTTGTTTTACTGAATTTCTTTAGTATGTCCAGATCTCTTGCCAATGTATTTGCGGAACATATTTTGACAGCTTTGCCACCAAATTTGTTACTACTTGTGTTTGGAATGTGTATCAAATTGTAGATATCAATGTGTGTATTTCCTTTTGGTATAGGCTCAACTGGAGAATACCTTTTTCTTCTCTGATGGCAAACATTAAAAAGTAAGTGAATATTTTAACATTTTTTTTTACTCATTTCAAATGTTATTAAGATTTAAAAACTACAAAACTCTTTATAAATGGTTGGGTTTCATGTTTGCAGCTAAAGGCATCCTGAGCAGAATATCCTTAAACTTTAAAGATTTGTGATCTTTTATTCCTTACATACCCAAACTATATAATAGTAAAAGTACGTATATGAAGGCAATAGGTCCTCCCTCACTGTACACATATATGCACATGTGTATACATATATATCAAACAGGAAATGAATCCTAAAACAGATGGTTTTGTTGCTCCCTTTTTTTCCTGAAATTTAAAGATCAGTTTTAAAATGTCAGTGGCCTTTCTGGACTGACACATGTTGCCTTCTACAAGGATTTGATCAAAATTCTTAAGTAACAATAGCAATTGTTGGTTAATCTATGTTCTACAAAAATGTAGTTGTGAATCTAAAATATCTGTAGAATACAAAACAGATTATTTTTCAAAGCTGACCATCATGTTATACCTTTAAGATCAGTATCTTAATTTCAATTGCCTGTGCAAATGTAATTCTAATTTTCGATGGCAACTGCGCCAGCACTTTCATAAATTGACCTTTTTTACAAAAACATGATATAGAATATGAATGGAAAATATTCCCAATAAGGTTTAGTTTTTAATTCAGATTCTGTGATTCTATGCAATATTATCTTATTTTTTGATCGGTTTCTTCCATCTCATCTGGACAAGCTGAGACAGACTACAGGCAGGGCACAGACATAATAAAGGCATCCAAAATTCTTCCTCAAAAAGAAATAGTATTAACCTAAGATGACAAAAGTAGGATGGATGGCCATTCTTTGTCTGTACTAGATATAGCATATACACTGCATTTTCGGGTAAATTATTTCTCAAGTCTGAAGCCCAGCTTAAGTGGGGCCAGCAATCTTATGCCAGCTGCCAGCATTCTCCAGAGAAATAGGAGCAATAGGCCATAGAAATGGTCTGGTCATAACATACTTTCCTTGCCATTAGAGGAGAGAGTAACATAATAGCTGCTCTGCTAGTTTCATAATGCCAAAGAATTTCCTACAAAATAGTGGAGGTCAGGGCAAGGTGTGGAATAAGTTAGAATTATAAAGAACAGACTGACCTGCCATTAATTCAGTTTTATTTTGGTTGGAAATTTTGCATTATAGAATATGTTTCACTTGTCAAATTTGCTATTGACATTCTTTGTTCTATTGAAATTCTAAAGTTTTGCTACTGTAACATTTTTCACACAGTGATAATGCAATATAAATCAAACACCCTATGCCACACAAAGTAAATCATCAGCTGTTCCACATAATTTTGTTTGAGTATTAGTAGAAGACTGGCTCCTGCAGACAGCTTCTAACAGATTGCTAAATACACGAATAACTTGTTTATTTGAGGTGGTTTTTATCAAAAAACATAGAAGAACGTATGCAGTTAAATACTTTTTTGGTCATGTAAAAAATGAAGTGACCTGTTGAGGACAGAACTTGGTTCCTGAGAAGAAATGAGATGCTTAGGAAGGTGCCATGATACACATGGAATTATTGTGTATCTATAAGAAGTAATAATGTCATCTGTTTTTTTCTGTTTCCTGTTGATTGACTTTTATAGCTTGCAAACATTATGCTGGATTGTAAATTGCAATAAATTTAATCAAGAATTATTTTATTCAGCCTACTAATGAGGAATAATAGCGTATGTATCAATTAGACATGTCAATTTGTGTGAAGAAATAGATTTACAAAGGGATAGTAGGTAAAAAAAATATCATTGGTATCAATTCACTTCATTATTTTTAATTTGCTGTGAATATTGAGTGCTTCCAACACAAAATCATTCCTCAATTAAAATAAAACAGCTGTACTCCTATCAGCTTTTCCTTGCTTGTTGCTTACAGATTAGCAGTTGTCATTGGCTTCAGTCTCATCTAATTTCATTAATTTGAAACCATAAATGGGTTAAAAAAATAAAATCTTTGGCTTCTCAATGTAGTAAGAATTGTATATAATGTATAAAATGTATATTTTTTTCAGATTGCACTAAAAGGACAGAAACACTGCAGCAGCAACATTTGGGGGATATCAGAACTGTGACAAAACCTCACCTGCTTCTCTTTGGTGTCAGCAAAGCAATAGTAGCTGTGAGCACTTTATTCATTTCAGCACTTTTTTATTAGTCTAGATTCCTTTTCTTTTCCCCTGGGCGATTTCTGGTAAACAAGATCCCACAAATGTGTTACAGTATAAATGAGAAGGATGAATTCTGAATTGGATTGGCTTGTAGCTTGCTTTCACTGAAAGAACTAACGAGTCCTTCTCCTTCATTTACCAGCAGATCTGTGCTCTAATTTAGTTTTTCCCTGATATCACTGAGCATGTTTGTGTTTTTGAGTGACATATGTAGCTCCGTGGTTGTCCTTATTTCTTTTCAAATAGATCAAAAGAATGACAATAAGAGCACATTTATAGAGAGAGGCATTGGAGTTTCAAAAGCTATTTCTTCAAGCCTAGATGTGAAAATGTGGTATATAATTTCTTCTGTTAACTTCTGTTTCTCTAGCAGTAAATTCTTAATGGCCTTACAAGATGTTAAATTGGTCCACCTTACCTTGTTATCATATAGCTATTTTAATGAAGAAGTTAAAAAAAATATTTATCTTCTTAAAGGTGTGGTATGTATGTAGCAAAAAGTATGCAGGAAGAATCAGTAATTACATGGTTTATATTTTAATAGAAAAATATTCTTAGATGACTGTGATTTCAAGAAATGAAGGTAAGCTGTACTTCTTATTTTTTTCTGCAGTTGGTGTTGCAGGTTTCAGTACCTACGGACTGTGTGCATTTTACCATGCTGGGTTTTTTTTGTTGGTTGTTTTTTTTGTGGGAGCTTTTTGATAGAATCCCTGGAAGGGAATGCGTGTCTGTAGGGAGACTGAACACATGGGATCTGGATCCTAGTTAACAGTGAATTCTCTGTTACAAGAAGTAAAAGCTAATGAGTATTTTTCTCAGCTCTGAAAGTGGAAGTTGACAGTAGCTTGTTTCAGAGAATTTTAGCTAATGATTATTACAAGGCTTATCTGCTAATCTGCTTCTCCATAAGTAGAAGCAGTATGCTAAATATATGTGAAGTTTTTGGTATTTATGCTAAAATTTCAACTAGCCAAAGATTTATTTGTATTTCACTATTTTTGAAATCATAATAGGAATAATAATAATAATAATAAGCAAAAGTAAATACATGAAATATATTTCTATTTATGAGTTCACTGAATTTAAGCTAGAGGATCATGATATTAGCTGAACACATCTTAGAAATGTTATTGAAAATCATAGACATGGCTAACATACAGATATCCTATTTTTAATTCAAAATGGCATCTACATGTAATTTATCCCAGGTAATGTGTGTGCAATCTATTGACCACATTTGATGCCAAACTTCTTGGGTTATGTTTGGAGGAAGAATTTTCCCAGCTGAGAAACAAACATAAGAAAGCTT
This sequence comes from Heliangelus exortis, assembly GCF_036169615.1. Classification (NCBI taxonomy): domain Eukaryota; kingdom Metazoa; phylum Chordata; class Aves; order Apodiformes; family Trochilidae; genus Heliangelus; species Heliangelus exortis. Next base: position 9,594,888 of record NC_092434.1, read on the forward strand.
TTAAAATTCTGAGGGAAAATGACCAGCAGGAAATTCATATCTCGGCATTGACTGCTGAATTTCTTAAATTGTAAATAATTATGTGTTGGGATACTGTTATTTACAAATATATATTTTTTTATCAACTAACATCAACAGCCACTGTCAGTCATCTTTGTATTTCCTGTTCACATGCTCAGATCTTCTTTAGCATTTTAAGTTGTCTATGTTCTGTTTCTTGTTACTTGTTGCCTTGAAATTCTGTTCAGCAATATAGTTACCCGTTTAATAAAGATGATAATTGGTTTTCTAGATACATAGCAAATTTTGCATGTCAATGAGTTAATTTATTTCTGTTTACCACTTAAGAGCAGCAAGCAGCAAAGGACTCTTCCAATGTACTCAGAGAAGCCCAAGTTAAAGGGCAGCATCAAGGAGGAGGCAGTAGCATCATTCCTGTGTTTATCTGACTGCCAAACTCCTGCCTCAGAGCCCCTGTCAGTGGACTCTCCGGGGTTGCTCCTGGAGATCCAGCTCTTGCAGTTCTGTGTCTTTTCCATTTGCTTTCTGTGAAGCTTCACTTCTACTGGTATCCATCCTGAGAGTCTTGGGTGCCTGTCCCACCAGACTGCTGGCCAGGCACCTTGACTCAGGTTATAATACAGGACCTTGCCTTTGTTTCTCAGTGGTGAACGCCCACCTACTGTAAACTTGCACATTATTCATGCTGTAGCTTTGATACATCTGTTACATGAATGATGCAGCAGGTAAGCTTTAAATTTACAATACTATAACTGCTAAGATGCAAACTTATGATCCTTTTGTTTGTTTGTTTGTTTTTTGTGCAGCAGGGAGTATTTTTCAAATCAAAAGGAGATGTTTAAAACCAGGGTTGTTAATTTTATCAACTATGTGAATTAGACAGTCGCTATCCTGTTGAACATTGTTTCTCTGTGTGAAGCTATGACTAAGTTTACAAGCTTAGAAAGGCCTTAAGTGACTTGCTTTATACAGCCATTCAGTGTTGCCCCACATGCCAATAATCCTTTAGTATAATAAAACATGTCTTTGCTGCTTCGCTAGAAGTTATGGAGAAGTCTTCTGATCATCCAGCTATGAAAAGCACCATGACTGGTTCTGCCCAGAAGCTGCATGAATACATGTGGAGCAGAAAAGTTGCTCTTTATAGCCAGCTGTAAAATTCTTTCAAACCCTGTGAATGTTCAGCTTTTCTCACTGAGATGTAGATTAGCTTCAGTTTACCAGCCTTCAGCAGTATATGTGAGTAAAGCTTTCATTCCAAGCCTACGCTTTAATGGTGAAACTCAAACTCAGCCCCTTTCAAGAAGAGAAACTGCATTAGATTCCAGTAAACTGCTACAGAACAGGCTTCACATTTGACAAACATTGTAGTTAGTTGCTTTTGTGTTGGTACACAGTGCAAATGCTCTGAAATGTTTTTCATGTGATGCAACATTGCCAACAAATAATCGTTGGAGCATTAAACCAAAAGAATTTGTGTATATTCTGCAAGCTGCAGGAGGATAAGAAAATGTAAACAAAAACTAACAGCTGAATTTTTCGGATGAGACCATTCCTTTTCTTTTTGTTACACAGATTCATTTTTAAATCTTACTTTTTGTCAGTTTCTCTTGAAACTGATCAGAAAACCCTAAACCAACATGAAAATGCTTTTGTTTCTGTCCTAGTTTTGACTGTGTGAATCTTTTGAACATTTTCAGTTTAATTATGCAGCCCTAAAAATTGCAATTAAACTGAATTTGCAATTGAAACTGCTCATTTTAGTTAACTGTCAAATTTACTACTACATTGTTAAATAGGGGCCTTTATTATTACGAGGTGTTTTGGAAAAAATGACTTTTTAAACAGGAGAAAAATGTTGTACCTCTGAGTCCTATCACAGTGAGACAGCAATTTGAAGAGGTACTGGACCAATGAAGTTAGAAACTCTCTAAACGCAATGGAATTTGTTCCAGGTGGTGTCTTAAATTATTGGTATACAAGTATGGACAATATTGAATAAAATACTTTTTCCATATTTAATCTTTTTTGTGAAATGTGTTTTTCAAATTTAGGTGGAAGTCTAATGTTGCTTTTAAAGTATCTTTTGATAACCTACTTGTCTTAGGGATATCTGACATGCCATATTTTGCAGGATGCTATGACTCAATTTGATGGATACTGGGTATTATATGAGACTGTCCGAATCTTAATATCTCTGTTCCTCTGCTTTAGCATGTGATGTACAGCTCTGTGTACATAGAGCATCTCAGACTAGTGTTTGAGACTACCCTTTTCCTCTAAGCCCTAGGCATTTTTATCACTGTGCCAATAAAAGGAAAGGGATTTATGGGGTACTGCTTTTTAATTCATTCAATTCTCTGCTCATTGTGAGGTTAATGTTGTTGATCTATTTTTCTCTTGAAACAAATAAAAACAATATGTGCTGACACCGACTTTGACTTTTGACATGGGAGATAGAGGTCAACATTTAATTCTATATTTATAGACTACATGAACAATATTATCTGTATTAAAAAGTATTCACTCAGTCCTTGTCATTTTACAACTTAGTTCAGTAGCTTATATCACGTTGAATGTTTTCTCCAACTCTGATCAAGGTGTCATCATTCACAGTGCTACACCTAAGGGGTTGTCAGCCTTTCCACTGGAAATGCCTTTTTTCAGGCATTCATATCTTGCCTAGCTAAAAAAAAAATGTACCAAGACTGACCTGGGGCTTTATTTTAAACAAAGTATAAATTAAATAATAGCCTAAACCACAATCCAAAAACCAACAAAGAACCCAAATAAAGACAGGTGCTGACTGATTTGATACATGTTCAATGGCTGGTTTTATTTTAGCAATTTCTGTGATTTATCAAGCAGGTATAACACTGCCTAAATATTAATTCCTTCCTTTCTGAAATATTCTTGGCTGTTCATATTTTTAAGAGTTGCTTGTTTGTTCACAAACAGATGCTACGTGCCCAGTCTAGTCAGAAAGTGTATGCTGGTGACAAAGTTAGTGATGTGCATGGTATAATTGTACCTGTAAAAGCCCCCTCACAGGTGAACTTACACTGCTGTACACCATTTTCTTCTCAAATGGAAATAAGCTCTTATAAGAAATTATTTACTTTCAGGAAAGGAGAAGAAAGGACTATTCTGTTTTATCTATAGTGGATACAGACGTACAGTTGTGAATGAGCATTCCTCATGATATGGAACAGGAACTTTGGACTTCTGGGGTAGGAAAAGCCAAAGCTATTTCACTGGGACAAATCTTTAGATGACTTCGGCTGTCTGACTTCCCTGGTTGTAATATCTATGCTAGGTTTAATGAGCTGAGGCCTGTCATGAGTAAACACATTTTGTTTTATTTTCCTTTTGCAGGATAAAGATCCTTGTTGTACCCTATATTCAACAAAGAAACTGAATTAGTAATGCATTTTTTTTAACCTGAATTTTTTTCCAGAGGTTATCCACTTTTCCTTTGGTTGATGGCAAGAAATTTGAGATTAAAGTTGTCTTCCAATGCAGGTAGTAATATTTTCCACAGGTTACTTAGATACTTTATCCGTCTAAATGCATATTTCTTTAGTAGTAATAAAAGTGAAGAGATGGAATAACCCATAAAGTTTAAACTATGTGTTTTTAAAAGATCTTAGCATATACCATATTTATGTGGAAAAAAACCAAAAAAACCCCAACCCAAAATAGCTACTGCAATCTGTAAGTTTTTGAAATGTGTTAGGATTTATGCTAATATGCATATACAGTGGTCCATGTTAACTGTCAAGGGGTTATTTTAAAAGGAGAATAGAAAATAACATGCATTTCTAAAAAATGTTCAGTAATTCATATAATTCCTGGAAAGCAGAGAATCTACCAGATTTTGTATGTGTCTATCTTAATAAGGGTTGTGAAAATGAACTGATGGATCTTGTTACAAACCATGCATCTCTGAAAAGTTTTTCACTGCAATGAACTCATAAAGACTCTTAGTGCATGCTTCTCAGCAGATGGCAAGAGGTGTTTATTTGCCTAATGGAATTCTTTCTGTTTATATACAGAGAAACTCTGAAGGATTGGGCTAGTGCTTGTATCTATTTAAAATAGATATACTTACTGCTAGCATTAAAAATATATAGGAGGTTCAATTATACACTCTTTCTCACCAGCTCTACCTCTGCATTGAAACTGTTCCAAATATTGGACTTTCTTGGAAAAAAAGAGAAATATAACTTCCTCATGTGGAACCCTGTGTGCTGAGGAGCTTGATGCAGGGTCTTTCTTAAATAGTAAATTCCTTTATTTTGCATTCTGTTTCTTTGTATATCTGATTTTTAGTTAAATAGATCCTGCTCCATTTCTGGCACTTTTGAACTTCATTTCTCTTTCCCCGTCCTTTTTCCTTCCATCTGTTTGCTGGTTTCATTGTCTCTTAGCTGCCATTCCCCATCATTATATCTTTCAATCTGCAAATCCTCTCCCATATGTGCTCTTGTCCTTCCCTAGGCCTCCTGCCTTTTGATTTTTTCCAGATCTCATTTCCTTTTCACCTGATCTGGCTTTATTCAACTCTGCTCTTGTCTATCTTTCTGCCTGTCTCAGGACTCCCTTTTTCTTTCTGTCCAGTTGTGAATCCATAAACTATACAAGACTTTGGCACAAGAAGTCAAAAAATGTGGTCTTCAGACCAGAACTTGGCAGCTGGAACAGGAGGATGCAAAAGCTAAACTTTTGATTAGGTTGGTGTGAATACTTTTTAATGAATAAAATATTCTGTGAATGTAACCTCTTTTCTGCTTTCAAAGTTTGCTGCAACAGCTTGAATCATTCTGTGTTTTATTTAGTTAATATTATTTATTAATTTTATTTTAACATATTCTTGGTATGTTTACAACAGGTTATGCAAAGAATCATGCTTTTGTACTGTCAGTGGTTGTTTTCAAGGATAATATATTATTACTTAAATTCCTTGTTAGGGTGAATTACAGAACTAGGAACTTTGCAGATGGAAGATTTTGTCAGTATAAAATGTAAAATTCATAATTATAGCTAGGGGATTATTAAAATTGAAATTAAATTTGATATTTGAATTTGCTTTTTTTTTTTTTTTTCTAGAAAGAAGAGTTAAAGAACTGCCAAATATCACATCAAATTACATTTTAAGTAGGAAACAACCAAATGTCAGTTATATTTGCCAAATTCCTCTAAAATTCCTGAACTTGCAGACTGTCTGATCTCTCTAAGTCGGGTGTCTTGCATCTGTGCTACCTAAAAATCAAGCTTTAAAATATCACTGTAGTAAATGATTGGGTTTATTTTTTGTTTCGTTTGTTTTTTTGTTTTTTGTTTTTTTCCTGTGCTGCCTTACTGAGGAAGGATGAACTATGTTTGCAGGAATGCCTGCACAGTGAGGAAATCAGCATATTTACATGGATCAGGGTATATTAGAAGTTCATGCACCTGTACATTAAGACCACATTACCCCTAACATGACAGTATCAAAAATATCTAGAGATACGCTGAATTTTGAACAAAAGACTAAAAGGCTAATCTGATAATCACATACCGTGTCCACAAAGCTCCCATTAAATCAGGTCCTGTTCACCTGAAACCATTTCAAAATGACAGCTCCTGTTTTAAAGAAGTAAAATTAAAAACTCAGCATTGTTTCTACCATAGCAGTGTTTAGTTACAGTTCCAAATTTGAAAAGTAATTCCTCAATCTGAAAGTCTTAGACTAGCTTACATTCTCTGTTAAAGAGAGAAAAGAAAAAATCTAATGTCTGGTGACCTTTATTTTGGCTGACGGCTCATAGGCATCAAGCTCTGGAGAGAGAGAGTTCTCCCAGGAAATGTGCATATTAATATTACTTTATTTACATTATTGTTTTCTAATTCAAATAAGAGTGGTATCAGTGCTAGGTGTGTTATTTCCCTGCATGGTTTCATAGCTGAACCTCCTTCCATTCAATCTCCTTCTGCAGCCCGAACCTCGGTGGTTGTTGGGGCATTTCTGCCTCTTTCTGCCTGGCCTGGCGCAGGGCAGGCGAGCGGCTCCTGGCAGCCCACCAGGGCTGGTTTGGTTTTCCTCTCTAAACAGGGATTCTGCTGAAGGCTGCTGCTGCTCTTGCAGCCTCTTCCCCAACAGATTATGGTTTCACTACCCTTAGAGAAAACTGAGCATGTCCTGGAAAGATGTTCTCAGGTTGATGCTTGTGGCCTGCCTTGTAGCAGAGGTTATTTTCTTCACAGAGAGGGTGCGGGAGTTGCAGGCGGCCTCTGTGCCTCACGCGGATGTGTGGGTGAGGCAAAGGCACGGGAGAGGCTTCACCCTCCTGAGAAGGCTGCTGTGGTGTCAGGAACAGAGACCTTTCCTCTGAAGGACTCAGCCGTGACAGAGAAAGGAAACAGGATGCACTGAGGAGGGAGAGTTGCAGGAAATTGCCAAAAGTTGCTGGTCAGGGGGAGGTGAAGGAAGGGATCTGCCCTGGAAGGACGAAGTAGACAAGAGGCCTTGTCTGCTGTGAAGGGTCCCTCCTGCAGGTTGTTTGGGTGAAGCCTGCATTGCCTGGGTCAGATCCCTTCTCTGATGCTCATTTTAAGACATGCAGGACAGTTCACGTCAGTTGCACCAAGACAGGCTTATCATCCTGCATGTATAGGAGTCTGAGTAAAATAACCGGTGGAGTCACATTTCTGGGATTTTTACAAGGAAGAGGTAAATTCGTATTTCTTCCTGATAGATAGAGGCACCTCTGATACAGTAATGCCATGGGATTTCCCTCCTGGAGTGCCTGAGCAGTCTCTGCTGTGCTCTACCTTGCTGGCTTATGATCTCCTCTTGTCCAGGTGTGGGTGAGCATTGTGTTTCACTAAGCAGTGCTGCATCCAGGCACAGCTGATAACCCCCACTTTTTCTCTTGTTTTTAAAATTGCACTTGCAGCTCTGGGCTAGAGAATCCCTGTCTGGTAAGTGCTGATTTAGCTCTGTTCTGAAGCAAACCCCAGAGACCTGTTTCCTTTGATGTTTTTCTGTCTCATAGGTAATTCCAGTGGCCTTTCCCTTCAAGAGAAGGAGAACATGAGGAACCTTCCCTTCTGCACCTAGAATGAAAGGTGAACCATGTGCCTTTTGAAAAGCAGCACCAGTGCTTTGCTGGATGGTGAGTGCAGGGACAGTGAACTGGCTTTAAGGCAATTCAGTAATTTTCCTGAAGCAATTGCACCTTCACAAGTGGAAAAACTGTAATGAAATATTCTTTGTCTAGAGAATGTTTTATTGCTCACTGCCTGAGAACAGGCCCTAATGTGGAATTTATCTGTAAGTTTGCTGTTTTCACATCTGTTTACTTCAGTTTTTTACTGCTATGAAGGGGAATAGGTGCAGAAAAGTGACATTAGAGGCCTGGTATATGCCACTGTTTGTTGTGAAGGTTCTGGCTCCCAAGACATCATTTGCCCATCTTAACTTGTAGTGTTTCTCAAAAGCTCAAAAAAGTACCACAGCAGTGATGAATCTTCACTGATGGACATCAGATGTTTTGCTGGGGTTTAAAAGTCTACAAGAAATAAAATTCTTCAATCTTCAGCAGAGTTCACAGGTGCTTGTATCAGAGAGGTAATGAAATATTGCCTTGGGTAGGGAAATAATGCTGCAGAGTACCAGTAAATCAGAACGCTCTTCGTGTTCAGAGCTGACTGAACTTGCTTTCAGTAGTTCAGCATATCTTTGTTTATAAATCTAAATGCTATTGTGTTGTATTGTACTTTGCAATGTAATAAATTGTAACATTCAACATTAACTGGTCAGGCTTCAGTGATAACAAAAGTTCAGCAGGCTGGTGGCACTCTGATCAATATTGCCTTCTATTTATAGTATTGTGACAAATTGAAGTTTTATTTAAATTAGACAATGCTGAGGAGCTTACAGTAGATCAATAAACTAAAATGCAGTAACGGATTTTAATTCGTGCCTGATGTGCTGCTACTCTTTTGTCACATGCATCCTTAATGTCCCCTAAACAAAATCACATTTATGTATGCTGTAACAGACTATTGCCTGGCAAAACTGAAAAACTGCTTTGAAGAAGCAAGGAAAGATATAGGAAAGGAGGGGAAAAGGCCAGGTAGTTTCTGTTTGGCTGGGGATTTGTTGTTCGCTTCTTTTGCTCTTTTTGTATCCAGTTTAACCTAAAAGTATATATAGTGTTTTATTTTAGTTTTAGTTTTTTTAGTTTTAGTTTAATATGACATGCCTTCTTTCAGTAGCAGCTAGAGCCACCAATGTTCGGGCTTTAATTGGTGTTACAATGACCCAACAACCACTGAAGTACATTTTTAGTACTTCAGGTTAAATTAAAATATGAGGTTATCTTGCACTTATTAGAATTTGATTTCTGTCAGCTCTATCTAATCATTATGTGATGGCTCATATGTGAGCCACCAACAATATCTGAGCAATCAGTCCTGCCTTTGTGCATTGTCTGAAGACAAAGGAATGGATGTGTTCCTGCTGACACAAGAGGAATCGTCAAGAATCTTAATCATATATTAATCATCATGGTCAGTTGGCACAACCAACACAGTCTCTTTAACACTGTCCAAAATAAACTTAATAGGATGGTGCCATAAAAAGCACGACAGAGCTTTAACAATGCCATTTCATTCTCTCAAAAAAGGGTTTTGAGATGGGTGATTAATAGGGAGATTTCCCATTAGATACTGTTAATTTTTAAACCAAGTCTAAATATATTTATGAGAATTCCCATTTCGTTCTTCCAACAGCAAGCATAGATGCTTTAAAGCTAGGGGAATAATTAAGTCTGGCCTCCTAAATATTGCAGATAAAAGAAAATGGTGCAAAAAATGTTATATATGTGCTGTAGGTCTAACAAGTTTTATAAGTTTATTCCCCACAAAAATCCAGCACTTTCTATTGAACCAAGTAATTCGAAATGGAAAAGCCTGCGCTGTGTCCCAGGCCCAACATTTTCTGAACCTTCACATGTTGTGCTGGTTCACACACAGACATGGTGATCCTGTGCTCTTGTTATGGGGTCAGGAACACTGGATGTTCTTCTGTTTCTTTATTCCAAGCCTCACTTTGGATGCCACTGCTGCTTTTCTTCCCTCCCACCAGTTGTTTCAGACAAGACCAGAGGCCGGCTGAAGAAATAAAATACATCCTATCAAGAAGGCTGTGGGGGCACTATTTCAGGAGAAAACAGATTTATAGGCAATTAGAAAATGAAAGTTCCGGATTAACAAAGAAAAACACATCTCACCCAAGCTTACCTGTTCTCTCTGAGATGTCTGGAGATACACAAAGAATGGACATTTATGTCAGATGTTTAGCATGTGGGTATCTTCCTGTGGGTATCTGGATGCTGGGAGGTGACTGAGCAGGGGGTGTGGAGGTGGATGGGCTAGAGAAGAAGATTATAGGGGATCACTGAGGTGCTGAAGAATCATTGGTTTTCTTGGCATTAGTGATACAGATTATCATTCCTCTGGGAAATGTGCACAGTAACAATTCAGGGTGTGGTTGAAGAGCACTGAACATCCCTGCTAGCATGGATGGGTCTGACCTCATGGGAAAGTAGCATCACAGCTGAATGTTTTGCACTTTTTCCTGGTCCACTGATTCACTTATCCTCTGAGTTATCTTGTTCTCAGGGTCAGGGTTCTTTGCACACTACCTGGTACTTATGTCTCCTGAAGTGAAGGCTGTATGTTTTACTTCTGGCCTTATGTTTTCCTACAAGTCTCTTAACTCCCTCAAAATATATATACTTTTTTTTTCTCCTTTTTTTGCTGCCAGCAGGGTGTTCTCCCTTCTTTTACTGACCGTTGTGGCCGCTCCCCTCCAGTGTGTGAAGTAACATTCACATCAAACACAGAAGTAGAGCAGGCTTTTCACTTCAGCTGTGGGTGCAGCTTGGGAGTGAGCTGGTTTCTAGCAGCAGGAAACATCATCATCTTGTTCTGTAAGAATTTGAGTTTGGTTTTCCTCAGATTAAAATGTAAAAGAGACTCCACTTAATTCAGAGGTTATACTTATGTGTTTTTTTAATCTTGACTTTTTCCACTCTCAGTCTTTCTCCTCCACCTCAGCAGCAATGGAAATCTTCCTGAGAGACCTAAACCTATGGAGTGTAAAAACTGCAGAGACATCTTGTGCCTTTTTCTGGTTTTTGTCATCATATTTCTTTTTTGGGTTTGGATGACAGCACAATGATCTAGAGAGAGAGAGCAAGACAAGCAAACTGGCTGTACTCTGCCCCATTTGGCAGAGAATACTAAGATCCTCTGAAATTAAAGTTCATAGTTTTAATAGCATTTTTGAGACCTCATTTTGCATATTAGAGCTTAGCCAGGTATTAGGTAATTTAGATAATAAATTCTCTTCAAAGTGACCCATCATCTTAGTATTTATTTTTTTTTTCTAGAGGATGTAAGGCATAAAAGCAAGCTTTGTAGTTTTATATCTGTCAGCATGTCACATAAATATCTCAGTAACTACTGATCTTATCACCATAAAACTTCCATTTATACAGTTAGACATGTCATGTTGGTCAGTTGCACAAAAAGTTAAGCACATGCAATATTAAACTCCAGCCCATGCCAGCTCCATTAGCCCACATCTTGAAGTTCTCTCTGAACACTATTAGAGAAGTGGGGGAGGAGCAGGAGGCAGCATTCGCTGGATCCAGACAAGGACAGACTCATGTTGAAAATTACTGAAATGATGAAACAGATAGCAGAGGGATGTTTGGAGTCTTAGTATTTCTCCCAAAATCAAAAGATATGTTTTCTGTTTGATTAATGACTTTAATAGTTTTAATGACCTCATTTAATTTATTTGATTGTATAGTTCATTTTTATTAGAAGGTTGGTCTAGTAGCTTTTCATGTCGTATCACCTCTGCGTGTCAGAATTAGACTCAATCTCAACTTGACATCCTAATGCTTATATTAATTTTGAAGCATTTTTATACTAAAGAATAGTTATATTCAGCAAATGCTGAAGTTTCTTATTTTTTCAGAATTGAGACTAATGTCTAACTCACACTTGGCAGGAATGTGTCTTTAAGAAAGCAGTGTAAGCAATTATTTATCTAGTTTGTTTTTGAGCAATAGTTTAGAAATTGTGTAATCTATTAATTTGATTTATGTTTTAAAAATTTCCATGAATACTGCAATTAATACTGATTACTACTTTGAAGTTCTGCTGTAGTTTGTGTTTTAGGGCCCCATAGACTGAAACAGTCTGTTTCTAGAAATATCTTGCACACTAAGTTATATGTAAATGCAGGCATTGTAAAGCTAGGTGATAGTAAGAAACAGTTTTACAGACACATACATGCTTAACTGAGAGCCCAATTTGACTAGTAATTAATTCGTTTTATGAAGACTGTAGCGAAGATGACTGGAAGTGTGTAACTGGTCCACCATGGAGCCTGGACACCAAATTTGGAAACTTGCATGTGTGTATGTGCTTCCACAGGTATTTGCAGTAAATTGCAGGTGCCACAAATATATTTGTGCTTGGGCTGAATTACTTTGCTTCTGGAAAATATTAAGGCAGTTACCAACTTTGCATCTTTTTCCTCGTTTCTACATTTGTGTGCATTCAGCAGGGTGGTAGCACATTATTTCCTGTCAGAAATACAGAGAACATCTCTCATACTTATCTTTACAGAAATACATGAGGCTGCATTTTTGTTGGCAGCGCTGATAGCTGAAAATATTTTTTTTCTGTTGTTAATGATACAAAATCGACTTTGCTATGGTATTCTCTACAGAAAAGATTTCATTGAAAATAATATGCTTTAAATTTGGATGTCTTCAGAAAGTCACAATATGAAGGGTTAGCCTAGTATTCAGAAACATTAAGATGCTTGTAATGCTGGGAACATGCATGCTATGTAAAGGCACGTAGTTTTCCTAATTTTGCTTGAATCACTTATGTGTAGTTTCCAATTTTTCACTTTGAAAGCATGTTTAATTTAGGACTGGGTTGAGTGTGGTTGTCACTGAGTCCACCATTGGCAAGACTGGTCATTATAAAAATGTTAGAGCCAACCTTGATTTGCCAAGATCCCAAATGAAGAGGAATCAAGGAATATTTGAGTAGTGGCCTTTTTCCCTTCTCCTGAAGGAGACATTATCAACTCATTAGCTAAAAGCCTGCACAGGGGCCCCAACTGTGACTCTTAAAGCAAGAAATACATTTCTTGTAGTTAAGATTGACTTTCAGCATGCCAGCTGTCCCTCTTTTGGAAGGATTTGCCTTATTTTTCAAGTAGAACATGTGCCATCTTGATTACCCAAACTCTTAATTCAATGCTGTTTAATGCTTTGTCTCCTCAAAATATCCCTGATATCCAGCTTTGATTGGTGGGTAGATGTACCAGTACTGATCAGCTTAATTACCAGTGTGAGGCAGCGCAATGCAGACATGAGGTAGCAGCACACCTTTCCCAGCATTCTGAGGTAATTAACCAAAAAATATTTCCCTGCCACCTGTCTAGCCTTGGAGAAAATCCAGTTTTCTTTCCAAGCTATGAGAAAGGGGGGATCAGAGCAGAATTTGGGTAGCAGGATAGCTTATTTTTTTCTGCCCTTCCTAGAGTCATCTGCAGTGGTCAGCATGGAGGTTGAGGCTGCCACCCCCTTTGTTTCCCAACTGCCAGTACAGTACCTGCAGCAAAAAAAAAAACCTGTGGAGAATTAAGGTGAGCCATGCAGGAAGCCATGAGCCATGTGTGATCTTCCAGGGCTTGCAAAGACTGGAATTCTGAATATACCATTGGATGCATCAAGTGCAAACACCAAACAAAAACAAAGTTCACATTTGTTGTGGCCTGGCTAAAATTCCTCACTTTTTCTCAGTTGTTCAGAGCTTAAATTCAATCGAGTGGCATATTAAAAACTTAAAATCTCTGCATGTTCAGTTCTTAGAGGAAATCTGCTGTAATTCTCACCATGCCTGGGTGAAAACTTGTATAGTCTATTTACATTCATTAATTAACTACAGCAAATTACATATAAAATCTCTCACTTCTCAGTGCTTGCATTGATACCGCATTAAGCAACACTATAAAATATCACAAAAATATAACATGAATTAAACAAAGTTGCTTCTGACTTTTAAAAAAATAATTCTGTTTCTTTTTACTGGAAAGGCATTTCACAAATTAAAAAGTGATGATAGCAATTCTGGGATAACCTCTGAGTTTTGATGGCTTTCCGCATACATAGATTGTAAACCATGCGAGCTAACGGGTGTATTCATCCATCCATGAAGACATCTCTGGTTAAAGCATCCCAGCTGATCTAAAAGTACTGTTCTAAGACACTGACATACCTTATGGTTTCAAGTGGTCTTTAACTGTTTTTGATTCAATGAAGATTGTACAAACCAAATAACTTTGCCGTTATACTAAAGCCTATTCCCATGTCATGTTTCCAGAAAACAGCTCATGTTTGAGACAAGTTCAATTATCTGTGGTTAGAGTTTTTTTATGCTGGAATAGTTATTGTGCCATAGCTCAGGAATAGCTAATGGAATTTCATTCAAGCCTCGTTTAAAAAACAAACCCCCCACTTTTTGGCAGGATGCAAGTGGGAAGAGATTTAGTCCACAAGATATATATTTTATCCTGGCATGTAGGAGAACAGTTGGTGGAAAATGGTTTCCCTTGTAGCCCGTTAGAAACTTTAACTATCTGTCAGTGATTGCTACGAATGTGGTGCATGACATGTCATGAAAATTCACATAAATAAAAAGGGAAAAGCGTGCTGTTCAGGACTCTGCCTCCATGAGAGGGTTGGGAAGAAATATATGATGATGAGGAGAGAATTTTATATTCCAAACTTCTAGGAGTGGACCTCTGGACCCCCTGGCTGGGGTACTGAGACCCTCTGCAGTAACTGTCTTTGGATTGCATTTCTTTGTGTGCTCTGAACTGAGGATAACAAGGAAGGTTAAAAGGGAAGCTTACTGTCAGTACTCAAGTGTTTATGGACTCACTGTTCAGAATTGTACTAGTTGTAACCATCACACCATGATACAAACAGAACTTACAAACACTGAAATTGAAAATTGTTGCAGGTTTTTTAAAAAGTGTTCATAAACTATGAAAGTTTATACAAGTGGAATTAATGTGTCTACAGCTTAACACTTTATTGGCATATAAAATGAGGTTTTAGCTACTGGAAATCTGGTTATATATGAATAAGTGACTCCTGTCCCTTTTCATTTCATACTGTGTAGTCAATTTCTTATGAATTTTGGAAGCACAGGGGAAGAAACTTGGTAAAATGATCTCACTTCCATTCATGCCATTGGATTGCTACCTGGTAAACGCTCTCTGCAGTGACCTGTGACTGTAACTGAGGGTAAAAATTCTGTCAGGAGTGCCAGAATTAGTAAGTTTATGTTGGGACTCCAGACCCTGGTTGTTTAACTAGGAAGCTCGAACTTTTACAGGCAGTATCCTCCCATTTTCTGTGTTTTAGCCCAAATCCACATAATGAAACAGCATTAAAATCACCATTGTCTGCAGCAGTGATCAGACTATTTGCAGAGGGGGTTCTGGATGGTCCACAGCATGGTGGTTTAGCTGTGACCAGTGGGGATTTTTTAGGCCTCTTGGCTTCTTTTAATGAGAACACGTGGGGCTAGCGGGGAAAAAAGCAAAAAGGCAAGAGCTTGAAGTTGTGTAAAAGACAAAGTACTCCTGAAGCATCCATATTTTCTGAAGAGGCTGTTGGGGAACTGTGGGGAGTGAGGGCCCTCAGTGTGGGCAGCAGGCAGGGGATGGCCAAGTGCCAGCTGTGGTAGCCCCTGGCCAGTGCTAAAAATCCCCCAGCAGCACAGGGCAAGAGGACTGGCACCTGAGGCACCTGAAGTGTCCCATGGGCTGGGGACAGCTCAGTGCCATTAAGGCCTCCTGGTGCTGCCAGGGCATGCCATATCTTTAAGTCTATTGGAGATTTTTGATCCAAAAGAAGGTGTTTCTCTTCAGTAGTTGAGGCATTAACACCCAGGGCAGAGCAGAAAGCCCAAAGGTGGGGTGGGAAGCCTGGGGAGTGGGAACTTTTCCAGGCAGCTGGTGGTGGTGGGAGCCAAGAAGATTCCCTGGCAGCTCAGCCTAGTGGCAGCTCAGCCCTCAGAGTGGTTCTGCTGGGTTGGGTCACCTCCCATCTGCAGCCTGAAAGGAAAGCAATGGAATTCCTTTCATTGAGGCAAGCCATTGAATTCCTTGTGTAGTGCCAGAAAAGCTGTTGAGAAATAACTTTGAAAACTCCTCAAAACTAGGAATGCACTTTGTAATGCTCCCAGCACTTCAGTGATATTTTTGAAAGGATGTTACTTGAATTACTACCCATTCTTAGTTAAAATGACCACTTGAGATCATTAATCTTGATACAACTATTAATTAAATAAATATCTGATTTGCTGATTTTTCATGTGACTCCTGTACAAAACTGTGGATTAGATGAAAAAAATTTCAAAAAGCGTTTTAATATGCATGTTGTCTAAATCCTTTTAAAATGATCCTCTTCTGCTTGTTTATCTAGCCCTTGTCCTGTGTCTATCTGTGAGGTGTGTAGTACTGTGATATCGAGAAATTAAGCTCATTGATTTTTGGTTAGCTTTTGTCATGCCCCAAAATGTCTCTTCTGGATGCATTTTCTGACATGGATTCAAGTTACATGCATGAACTTCTGGATTAGATAGGGAAGGATTGGTTTGGGTTGTTCTTTACTGTATTTTTTTTGTTGTTGTTTTTTCTGAACTGTGCCGGAGAATTTACATTTGGGATTTGGTGTCTTTGTTTCAGTGTCTGCAATAAAAAAACCCCTTGTATTTATTCAAGATTCCTGATGCAAATACATCTAAGGGAAGTCAGTTTTTTTTTCCCAATGGGAATTTATACTTTAATTTTTTTTTTACTCTTTCAGAGTGAGCAGGAGAGACTTTAGTGTTATACAGCAAAGTACTTCATGGTCCAATTAGTATGATGTTGGAATACAATAACATATACTGAATTTAAATAGCTACAACTGATCAGGGGGAACATCAGAATTAAATGCTCAGTAGGATTGACGTAACAAATGCAAGATGGCCACTGCATTTAAGCTGAAATATTCTGTCACTGACAGATACATTCCAGGCAAATTTGTTGATAGACTGGAGATTTTGATAGTCTTTCCATTATTTCTTCGAGCCATCAGCTTTTAATTTTCTCTTTCTAGTTAATATGCTTGTGTATAATTTAAACAGAAAACTGCTCTGTTTCATCATAAAAGATTTGTCTGTTACTTTTGGTGTGTAAATCAAGTGGACAGCAAAACATTCTTGAACTTGTTTTTTGAGGCATTTGTTGACAACAACAGGAAAAGAGATCACAGAGACCGCCAATAAGTGTGGACATCAATTATTTTTTAATTGTATAGGAGTACAGTACACTAATTAAAACTAGTATATCTTGCAATGCCAAAGGCAAAATTAATTATTAATTTATTATTAATATTCAGAAGTAGCACAAGGAATACATTAAAAAAGATTTTGTGGCTGTGACTGAGATCTTGTTTTGCTTTATATTTTAGTAAAAATAGTATGTTAGCTAAATATGAATAGTTAAATATGCACTGAAGAGATTATATGCATTGAACAAGAATGTTCTCTTTATACTAGTTATTGAGGGACAGAGTATAGCAGGTAGGAAAAATTGTTTAAAAATCTTGGGTCTTTGGTTAAATTCATTTATCTGACAAGTATAAATACAGAGGTTATCCTGCCATTGTTACAGTGGATACTTTAATTATCAAGTTGATAATTTTTTATACTCAGTAGAATAATCTGCTTTCAAGTTTTCCTGTGGTCCAACTGATTGAATTAGATGTCTCCTGCATTGATTTGACAAATCTGGACTTCTTTTGGACAAAGTTATTCCTCTATCTGTGAGCAGTTAATTAATTTCCCCCACAGGTTTGACTGTTAGTGACAAAATATTAATAACCTCTTTATGCACCACTTCAGCAGAGTAAGTATAGAACGCAAAATTTCTATTTTTGGAACTAAAAAAATTTTTATTAAAAAAACTTGTGAAGTAGTGTGTGCTTAGGTCTATTGAAGTGAGCATGGGAGTAGTATAAAAAAAAATGGTGGCAGCTGTGAGACCATGTAACAATTTGTACTGAGAATATCTTGTGCCTGGTGTTGTTTTGAATGTTATCTCCAGTTTTAATGGGAATGGTGGACCAGAAATCTTATCAGAGTAGTTGGATACTGTTGCAGGTTTCTTCTAGGCCAATGAATTTCAATCCACTTGATTATTTAAGAGTAGGCTGGCAAAATTTTAGATTTTTTTTTTTAACCTGAACTTCGAAAGGTTTCCTTGTATCTAATCCTTACATAGAAACATTATGAGCTCTACATCTCACCAATTCCTGTAACAATTCCTGTAGGTTTTCATGCATTCCATAGAAATGTGGACATTGATAGCTGTATTTTAGTACTTGTTTAGCTAAAATTTAATATAAATTTCTCTTATATCCATACCTACTTTAGCACTGTAGAGCAGCACTTCAGAGTTTAGCTTTCACTTCTCTGTAGCATCTTCAGCAATGCATAAAATATAATTTTGTCATAGAAGCTGAATTGTGCATGTCTTATAGTTAAAAATACCCAGGGCTTGCTTTTCATTTTGCTGCAGCAAAGCAAGGTGCCCAAACGCTTAGTTTTCCAGTGCATTCCATGTAAGCATAGATGCTGTTCTTATCCTCTTCTAAAACAAGCTTGTTGCCTTAGGAAAGTCAAATTGTGCTCTCCTCTAGAGTTGCAATTTTGTTATAAAAAGTAAGAATGGTGATAATATTCAACTACAGTCAGGCCTATATTGTCCATGGATTCCTGCCTCTTTGGTTCTCTTCCCAAGGCTTGGAAAATGACACAATATTTCTAGTTCCCTGATGCCTCTGAGCTTGTGTCCACGCCAGCACGTCACAGCACAGTGAAGAGGAGGAGCCACTAATTCACTTTGCTGTCTCCCAGAGGAGTCAGCTTAGGTGGGAAGAGTAGGCTCTTGCAGGAAAACACTATTCTTCATTTTACTTTGAAGTATTTGCCTTTCCAACTTGTCAGTAAAAACTGACAAAATACTATTCACTTCTAAGAAGATGAATAAACACTTTTCAAAAAGTTACTTATCAAAATTCTGGAAAAACAGATCTCAGAGATTCTCTTGGTAGTTCTTCTGCTCACAGTCCTGAATGTACTGCTTTCTCAAGTGCTGTGTGTTGTCCAGGAATACCAGAGAACACCTTATGGAATAACATCAAAGAGAGGCACTTGACAAAGACAGGCAATTTAGATGCTCAGTTCTGGAAATGTATTGACTGAAGATGAAAGCTCTTTAGGGAAGAGACTTTGTCTTCTATTTATATAGAATCTTGCATAATTTAACAAATGTTGGGGACACTATTAATCTCATCCAACTTTAGATGTCTACAGTGTAGCTGTCAATCTTAAGAGAAGATCAATTGCACTCTAACAGTGCCTGTTTCTCTCCACTGCCTATAAAGGGAGCCCCCACAAGTAGCTCAGGTGCGGACAGCTTTATCTATATTTGGGCAAATGAATCCTGCTCTAAAGTACTTTCTGCCATGACAAAGTAATAGTGCAGATTTTTAAAATATCCTCGTGAATGTACCTCAGTCAGCTAAGAAAAATAATGGCAAGTGATTGTTTTGGTTAGTATATTCCAATGTGAAGTGCCAGAGGTTGATATCTGTTATCATTATCAATCCATTCATAGATTCTTAAGACATTAGTTCAGAATGTAAATATGAAGTAATATGCTTGCTTAGGGCAAATGAATAAAGCTGAACACCTGGGTCATCAATACATTAATAGCAGTTTAATAGGAAATGCTATCTCCAAATGAAAAGACAGAAAGAACGGTATGATTAAAATCCTAATGGGAATGACAGCAAAAAAATATCCTATACTGCTGTAGCTGAATCCTCTGGATCAGCTGATACTCTTTTTGGACATCTCAGAAACTGTTTATTGGTATTTTTCAGAGTGGAAATGTTGTTTTGAAATATGAAAGAACATCATGTTCTTTGAAAGCAGTGCCAGTGGCTTATTAGTGGCAAGTCACTATGCTTAAAATGTTGGCCATGAAGAGTCTATATACACAGTGACTGGGCCATCTGTTCAGACTTTGAATAAGAAGGTTTTAGACAGCATGTATGGACTGACATTACTGTTCCATACAGTGGGCATAAAATTCATAGGTGCAGATGACATCCATTGGAATGTGGCCCATTCAAGATAAGTATGTGACAAGCTATTTCCAAAGCTCCTTTATTACAATATGGGAAGTAATGCAAGAGCATCCGGAAGAGCATCATATAGGAGATATATGGACCTGTGCTTAACTGCATGATTATTATCTCAATATACATTGAGCAATATTCCAGGCAGCCAGTTTTGTCTTGCTCACCTCTGAAGGAAATTGTAGGAGGAAAGACATAAAAATGCATATGTAAGAAACAGGGAAAATGTAGTGATCTATGAAGCTAAAGAGATTTAGTACCAGTTGGCATGGAGTGCGTGGATGCCAAAATAACCAAGTCTAGATTCAATCTTAAAAAAATATTTGTCTCACCAATTTCCTTAAAAGCTGTGTGGTGGTGGAACTTTAGAAATACTTCAGGACTGAATACTTTATTCTTAAATCTTTACATTTTAATTACGTGCTTCTGAGAAAAATTATATCACAGACTAATAGGTATCTGTAGTATGTACTGTTCCTTCATATTTTTAATTATTTATGACTTTAATACTTTTTCAATTGAATAAATACTCTTCACTCCTTCAGAATCTCTTTTATGAGGTTATGAATATGAAGTTAGAATAGACTTACTCTTCCAGTTCTCTTAGGATCATCAGACCATTAAACCAGCTCTAAAAAACCCCTGCTTGTTCTAAAAAAAAAAGTCAGCACGTTTTTTTTGGGAATTCTAGTACTGCCTGTCTTGAACAGCTCTGTAAAGACTCTATGCTTATATTGGAAAGCACATCAGAAATGTACAAGCTGTCCTTTCCAACTCCTACTGGATTTTGTTCATTCTAAGATGTGTTTATCATGCCATCCAAATGGGATGGTCTCTCTCAACAACTGATAAATGTGAGAATTAGTATCAGTCCTGGTCAGATGGGATTTTCTTATAGAAATGTTATTTGTTCAGGGAAAATCTCAGAAAAGGAAGATGTTCTAGAGGACTTAAGATCAAATCTGCCTTTAGTACAGATGTGACTGTGTTGAGTTGTTGTTCGTCCTCTCCCCTTTAAGTTGCTTTTAGATTCCACATGCCCAAGGGTGCTGGCAGTCATTCCTATCTGCAGTATGCACAAGTACTGCTGTATTTTAACTATTTATAAAAGTCAAGTTGAAAAAAAAAATAAAAAAAAAGTCCCTATTTCACACTCACGGATATTCTGCTCACAAAATACATGATCCTTCCTGACTTTAAAGTGAAATTTAATTTCTTAAAATCTGTCATACAAATACTGCCTTAGCAGACCATTCCTGTATCTGTATGTGTTCACGTACAACTGTTTTATATAAAAAAAGAAAGGATTTTTAACTAATTCGTGTGTCTGTTTAAGGGCAAGGTAGAGCAAAATGAATTATATCCATTCTTTGCATCTTCTGTGCGGCCACGTACGGCTGGAACAACCCAGGGATTAGTTAAGGGCATAGTCACAGTTTGACTATCAGGTTGTGCCTGTGTAGCTGGCATGCACATTTACATATATAAAATTAATAAACTTGGTTGAGAGTCACAGGAAAACTGAGTCAAATGTCATTTTACAGATTATACTCTAGAGCAGAAGCAGTGCTTTAATTGAAGGCAACCAGTGAAATAAATGCTGTATTTTCAAGAGACATCATGGAGTACAAAGGTTATGAACAAAGCAGTAACAGCTACAATGAGCCACCAGAA
This sequence comes from Heliangelus exortis, assembly GCF_036169615.1. Lineage (NCBI taxonomy): Eukaryota > Metazoa > Chordata > Aves > Apodiformes > Trochilidae > Heliangelus > Heliangelus exortis. The sequence continues at coordinate 9,615,932 of NC_092434.1, forward strand.
GTAATAGTGAAAACTGTCTCCTGTAGCATATGCACAGTTCAGGCCTTTTCTTCACACCTCAGAATGCAACAGGAATATCCATCAAACTCAATCTGTTGCTCTGCCAGTGGAGATGTATTTCAAATGAGAGAGTGCAGACAGTTACCTGTGAAGATCATCTCTTCTGTTAACAGCTGAGATCTAAGGGTAGGTCTGAGGTATACTTGTTTTCTCTTGAACTATTCACTGACCAGCTAGAGCTTCGAGAGGGGGGGCTCAGTGTTGTAATATCAATTTCTGATGAGCCCTTCCTTGTAAAATATCTATGAATTTGAATATCTATCTTCTAAATTTATAATGACTGTATTCCTTTCTAATTTACGTTATTAAAACCTGAGCTGTCCAGAAAAGCTCGATGATGTCTGAATTTGCATTATGGGTGTACCAAATATTTTTTTTCCCATAATTTCCTCTTTTACATCTGAACCATGGTGAATGGCTCCTACCTATGCATATGAATGCCAAGAAGCTTTGCTCAGCAAGAAATCCATCTGCAATGCACATTCCATACTGTTCATTTTACTTATCGTAAGTCAGAACACAGTATGTCTATGCATGAGATAGACAGCACATCACAGTTAAGCCTGGGTTTCTTGTCCCCCTGCAGGGTTGTCTGTCTTCTTTACTGCCTGCGTTACTAAATATCAAGTGACAATCCTTGAGAGTTTCTCAACTTGATTTCAGATCCTACTTCACCTGTGTTTATCTGGACATGAACAAAATGTACTAATATCTTTCAGAGAAAAATTCAAGATACTGTTAGAAAAGTGTCTGAAATATATTCCACTGTAAGTATAATTCTGTATATAGTAGTAATCTTGAAAAATCTAATAATTCCTTTTACTTTTGATAATATGCAAACTACACGCACTCCCTAGAAATGGCATATACTATACTTAGTAGCAAAAATGTGTCTCCTATCTTTGCTCATGCTTTTGTACTGTGGGGTTTTAGCTTATTCTGATGTGAGACTAGATTTCTGAGATTACTTAGATTTGTTTTTGTGAGTAATTTTTAGACTGGTGAGAATGTTTATTGCACAGAAAGAAAGTTGAAAATGAGGAATCTGACTTTTTTTCATGTTTTGCTATTACTTACTCAATTAGATAATTTCTGCATAACACTCCACACTAATATCTTCAGTTCTAAAACTATTCCAGTGAACTTTTATGGAAACCAGAAAATTTGTACTCTGACAAATTTTGGAAATATGTTAATCATTGAAACTGTGGTGTCTCATTCTTATCTTATGAAATTCCCTTTAAAAATTTCTAATCTAAAGTAGTATACTAAAAAGCACATCATTAGAATAATTAAAATACTAGTTGACAAACAAAAAAGCTTTACCTCACTATAGTTTGAATGTGAAGTAAAGTTCCTCGACTCATAATTTACTTATGAGCCTTCAGATTTAAACAGAACATCACAATATTTTCGTGAGCAACAGAACAAATGAAATCTGGCTTCCCAGACATGTATCCTTTATCTTCTCTGTTCACCACACCACGAGCAGGCAAGAGAGAGCACTGCTATGGGGAGAGGGGAGCTGAACATACGCTGACTGGCCAGCTGTCTTCTGCTCAGTGGAATGTAGAATTGTATCTGCCTTTTCTATATATACAGTAGAAATGCAATGTAGGTCTTACTCCATAGGTTTTATGAAATCTGTAGAGATATAATTACCTCTAATTACTCTGTGTCACATAGGGCAATGAATCCAAAAGTGAAGAAGGGGGGAAGGAAAAGTTGGGCAGTTAACATAGGCTGTAATTCAATCCAGTTTTCATCTCCGTAATTTTTTTTGCTTCTCACTATACCTCAGGTGACTTGTAAGGATTCCTAGGTTATCCAAAGGCTTCCTAATGATCCTTGCAGCATTTGTGATGCTTCAGACCTCTATGGATAAACAATATGGACTGCTGAGAGATTTTAGAATGTTAGTACAGTATAGCTGCAACACTCTTTTATAGCTTTCAGCAAGAACAGGGAGGAAGTAACAATCTAACTTGAATTATAACTGGAGTAGCTGAAAGCAAACCACTTTACTGATAGTGAGGAACTGAGTGCCTTCTGCTAGCTTTATGAGCAGAAAAAAAAAAAAAAAAAAAAAAAAAAGGATCTCTGACTTGAAGATTAGTGACAAATTTGTGTGAGTTGGCAATTTTTTGAAAATGAAATTTATTAAACTTGAAATAAAGTGTTCACCCCTGAATGAACATCTCCTTTTGTAAGGTTGCAAGATTTTGCTCATGGGCTTTCTTACTGATATTCTCTTGTTTGAATGAATGTACCCTTAAGGCCAAAATCCATATTGCTGAATTATTATGAAATACAGACTTTGTCTCCATGTGCTTCTACATTTAACATTGCTCAGGAAATGATACCTGGGTGGTAATTTACAAATGAATGACTGAGGAAGGACAGTGAGAGGAAAAGGATATAGCTAGTGGGCTGCTGTAGTCATCACCTGAATAAACTGTGGTGCAAATAGTATTTGCTATGTTCTAACACTGACGTGTATACCATCAGGTATTTTTTGTTCATACCATTATTTGAGTTGGTCTGGACAGCAGTAAGAGCTTGCTTACAGGTTTAGGGCTTGCATGTACTTAGATATTGCCAGCAGACTTTATGTGTGGTTTTAAATTCTCTTGGGGAGAAATGTGATTAGAAAAAAACAAATTTTCTCACATGGTGAATTTTTTAATCTTAAAGGTTAAGTTCAGGCTTTCTTAGCATATTGATACGAGGAATTACCCATTAATTAAATAACATGAGTCATATTCTACCATTGATTATTTTTTTATGTATTTCTTGTTGTTTGATTTTAATTAATGGGTGTTCTGTAGATAGAGGATTCAAGAAAAGGTCCAGTGTTTAGAATCAGAAATATAAAGTAAAACATGAATATGGTCGTGCCGTTTGCTAATTGCAGTAACGATTGCCATTAGAGCCTCCTACACTGTCTGTGCTCAGGCAAGATTGCCATATGTCACAGGAAGCCTTGCTTGGGCAAGGACAGTCATCCCCAGAGTTGATTCACTGTTATTAAAATGAAACACAGCATGCTTTCAGTGCCTTTGGAGAGCTTTAAAAAACTTAAAAGATAAGACAGCGTAAGGTGTGTTTACCCCAATAGTCAACCTATATTTTAATCAATAGGTTTTGCATTTTCATGGAGTGGAGGACTGCAGCTGCAAACATCTGGAATGTTTAAAAGAAGGCTGTGATTCAACACACTTCTGCTCCTTGGCCTGATGTGCTGAGCTTTGCTGATTGCTGACTACCAAGGCAGGTAGGTTGTGATTAAACAAACATCTGCAGCCCTTGCTCAAAAGCAGGGCTGGACTGTGCTACATGTAATTTCAGTGTAATGTAAGACTGTTCCCTGCAAAGATCATCCTGTCTGAAATAGCCTTAGTGCTGTATATTTGTCTATGTTTGGATGCTTCTGCATAATACAGAGCTGTGCATTATGGTTCTTTTCATAACACAATGAAACTTAGCAGCTCAGAGAATGCTCTTCAGTGCTCAAGAGTCAGGAAAGAAATATTGCATTGGCAGGGTCAAGGGCAAACATAGTCAAAATACAGTGTTTAAAATTATATACTTGAAAGGAATTTCAGGGCTGCTGTTTTGGTTATTTCATTATATTCCTTCTGCCTCACTGCAGTCTTTTATCTGTATATAGAGGATGGTTGACCTTAATTGAAAACAAGAATAACGTGTTTCATGGGGTGAAGAGGTCACGGAGACCAAAACCAGAGATGCCATCTCCCATAAAACTGTGATACTCCCAGACTGACTCCTTCACTGGCTCTTGGTGTTTGCAAGGAACAACCTCCAGTTAGCCAGCCTGTGGGGCCAGTCATTTAGCTTGTTTCAATCTTTTGTCTTAAAAATAATCGGGTTTGCTTGGCTATATCTGGCACAGTGCCTGCTTTTTTTCTAGCTTAAACTCTGTCTTGCGGGATCGAGTCCCAGTTGAAGTATTGTGGTTTCCAGAGTTAAGCAGATAAATGGCCTTAAATAGATAATGGTAACATTTTACAGTACCAAGTTCTTAAAAAACTGAGGGGTATGAAAACTGTAGTGTTTTTTCTAATAAATACGAGTTTCCATGATTATCATTTTTAAATGGTTTTCAGAGGAAACTGTACACTCCCCTGAAAGTAGCTTCCCTTTGCAGAGCTTGGTTCATTCTGTCTCCGTGCTGCAGACATGTACATTGCAAGCTGGGGATGCAGTTCCTTCCCGCTGCTGTCACAGCATCCTCTTCGTATGTTTCTGCAGGCTCTCTCAGTATCTCGGGGAGCAGTTTGCACACAAGTGCATCTCACTGTATCAGGGAATTTCAGGTGTATCATTTCCTCTGGTAAGGCATCGTACAATATAGTCAGCATATAAGGCAGAAACAACAATTAAAATTTATGTTACCGATTTAAATACACATTATTTTATTAAGCTTTACTTTGAAAATGTAATATGACCGACAAGCAGTCATTATTTTAAATAACTTTTGAAGCTAACAGCAATGGACAGTGTGTATGTGTATGCATGTGTGTGCAGGGATCTTTCATAATGCTTGAAGGTTGCTCAGCTGACACCCCAAATCAGGGAGCATTGTTTTTCAAACTAATTTTTATTGTCATCCAGTTTATTCTTTTCCTCATGGTGTATGTCCCTTGTATCAATTTTAGACTAAAATACTGCAAAAAGAAGAAAGGTAATGGCACTTTCCACGGTATTTCAAAAGGTTTTAAAGTGGAAAAAGGTATTTAGTATTTTTAATAAGCATCTTCAATACTATTGAGTTGGTTTCTTTGTTCATATCACAAGATTAATTATGCTGTCAAGCACTTTCAAGGCCTGCTTAACAAAGATTCAGTGATATAATGGTTTGCTTCGCATTACCTTTTTTTCTGCATAGCAATCACAATCAGCATTAGACAATTTAAAACCCTTTCACAAGCCGGAAGTTCTGAAGAGCCTTTTAATCAACAAAAGTAATTTTGCAAACAACTAGATACAGCGTTTTTCATATTAACTAACTTGTGTTAAACTCTGCTATATGCCTGAATCTCTGATTCTGGTAATGGATTATTCAGATTTGTAGTAGACTAAAAGTGGGGCACACAATTTACACAATATGCAGTTTGCACCCCATGAAATTTGTAATCTCAAATAGTTCTCTAGCTTCATCTAAGCATGTTATTAGTACTTGCTGCAGATTCATATATTTTAATTTTCCTTTAATATGTTGTTCTTATATAATCACTTCAAATATTACTGAAAAAATGCCTGGAAATTGAATTCTTATTGTTTTGAGGAAGATCACTATTCCTACAGGTTAGAAATCAAATAGCTCTAAAATTCAAGTTAAAATATGCAAATCTGGTTAGAAACTTGCCCCCTGAAATGATCTATCTCAAGAATGCTTTATACAGTAATTTTACTGCCACATAGCATAAGAAACCCCACATGATTTAAAAAAGCTTATTTGATGGAGAGATTGTTAAAGCAAAAACACACTGTATGATGACTTTCTTTTTTTTTGTCAAGCACATTTATAAATGAAACTAACCTTTTAATGACACCTTTAAAACACTCATTTTTTTCTGAACTGCTAGAAGCATTAATTTGTACCATTGCTGCATGTGGTAATTAGCAACTTCAGCAGTGATTTTCTCTGCCCTAAACCTTTCTTGTTTGACACTATTCCAACCCGGGAGAGGAGTGACCCTGGGATACAGTGCTACAGGACAAGTGGAGCAAATCCTGTCACAAGAAATAACAGGGTCAGAAGACATTGCTAATGAAGTCATAGCAACTGGTTTAAAGAGCCAATCAGAGAAGGCAACAATCTGTAAATGAGGATATAATTAGCAGAAAAAATAACATGCTTTGGCTAGATTCTAGGGGAGCCAGTAATGAAGGCAATGACTGGATATTGAGAGAGATTCCAAAAGATTAGAGCAAACATGGTGCAACAAAGAATACCTAATTAGCAAAAAAAAGTGAATATGCCTTAATTAGAAGGGAAATATGTGATTGAAAGACATGGAACAGTCTTTTAATACGAATAGAATAATGACTGTTAGCCCAAATCTAAGAAAAAGTCCTATCTTCAATTTTTTTTTTCCTTTACCATTTTGATAAATGGTTGTGAAAAAGATCAACTGTAATTTCATATCTTTGCTATGACATTAATGCTATTAAAACAAACAATTTTGGGATGGTGATTTCAAGGGTTTCCACCCAATTTACACATTCACAACCCCCTAACACAGCACTGCAGAGAAAGCAATGCTGTGCCTTTTTGCTGGCCTTAATGTTCTTATGATGTGAAGGAGTAATTATTAAGAGTTTCAGGTACATGTCCTGTGACATACGAGCTAATGCCTGGTCCACATATCTCTCTAATAAGATAAAACCCCAGGTGTTTTCTCATGCAGAAAAAGAGTCCATGGGCTTGAGGCCCTGCTTGTGTACACATGACTACAGTGCTGGAACTTGTATTTAAGTGTTGCTGTCCTTGTCATTTATTTTTTTAAGTAGGGATTGATCCAAAATTCATTGAATGCAAAGAAAAAGCCTCAAATAACTTCACTAGCTTCTAGATCAGATTCTGAGTGAGCAGAAACCCTGGAAATTTTATTAGCAAAAATTAAACGTGTTATTATCCTGAACATAATAGACCCAAATAGAAGAATCCCATAATGGATTATGCCAGTACAGTATATGCACAGTATTTATGGCTAGCAGTGATGAAAAGTATAATGTTCTACTGCTTATCATTTTATTACAATAGAAAAATCAGGACTCTAACTTGCTAATAATTTTTCACTTTTATAGACATCTAAATGATATTATATTTCCTCTTTTTTTTTATCTTTTTACAAAATGATTCTAGGATATTGATTGTCATTTATTTTTTACTCATGATATTTAATTGTCATAATTAGCAATCCATGTCCCATTCCCTATCTTAAAAATATCCTGTCAATTTTATAGCATAGTTATAGATTAATTTAAATGTATAATTTAATTTATTGCTGCATACCTTTGGTTTGTCTGTAACATTAAAATACTTATGGTACAGAATATTTTAATTAAAACTATTCATCAGTTGAAGTCCAGGTAGCATCCTTATCCTTGTTTGCAGTAGGGGGTTGTGGCAGTGAAAGCAAGCAAAATAATGGGTCAATTAAAAAACATCTAAATATAGCTTTTTCAAAGATCTGATTGCTTAATTCAAGGTAGAAAAAAAAAAATAAAAAAGCAAAAAAACCCAACCCCACAACAAACAAAAAACCAGAAAGAAAAAACCCCAATGTGAATGCCAATGGATTCCACAAATTACATTATGATTTTTTTTCCCCTTGCAGACAACAAATCTGCTAATGTAAGGACCAGAGCAGAAGTAAAACTAGATGAGAAATGGGCTTGAATTTTAATGTGTGACATATCTCAATTTGACAGTGTCTGCAGGAAATTGGGATACTGTTTTGGGAGGATTCTTCTTGTCAAATGAACTATACTGTTATTTTTTCCTAACACTGGAAAATTCACCCATTATTTATTGGAATCAAAGTACTCACCCTTTTAGGTGATATGTTTTCTTGTATTAAAAGACAAAAAAAAAGTTGTAACGATATTTTTAATAACCCAAGATGTATTAGTTTGCTGTGCTTTGGAAAAAATACATTGTAACAGTGTGATCAAAATACTATCTCTGGTGTCACTGAATCAAGGTTTTGCTGCAGCTCTCAGTTGACAGTAGGTCTACCATTCTTTTACCATGTATGCTATTAATTCACTTTCCAGAACTGTCAGGGACCCTGAAAGTAAGAGAAACACACTAAAAGTATCAATGTGTTTCTCTTCTTCTTTTAGCTAATGTATCCCCGCTGATGCTATTTTAAATTCAGCAATGAAGTAGCACTGAGAGTTCTGACTGGCTCTGATAACACAAAGGATTAAAAAAATTAACCGGTTAAAGAAAGAAAGAAGAAATAGAGTCAGCTGACAAGTTAATTGTTCAGCTTGTATGCAAATATTCTGACAATAATTTGCCAATGCTTTTGAATATAAGTTTAGGAAAACATAATTACACCATTAATTGTTTCTCGTGCTTTAATTCTAGGTTTCTGTCACAAAACAGAAAGCTTAACTGTAATTCATGAGGAAATATAAAAGTTTATTAATTTTGTATTCTATTAGCTTTAAGCATATTCCATTGCAGTGCAGTATTACAATAATTATTTATGCTAATCTACAGAGTAAGATAGAGCACACTGGCATTAATAAATTGTCTTTATGCTGCATACCAATTCCTTTTGAATCACCTTCTGTATTCACAAACAAGAACATCTACTTGAATGTAGTAGTTGTCAGATTGCAGGATAAATACAATGAATTAGTGGCATGTAGGGAAGATGTAGCCCAACAAAACCCACGATTCATATCACTATTTGTTTTTTATACTATATTATATTCAGATTGAATTTCTGAGCCTTAATGTGAAGTGAGAAGGAAGGAGATGATGCTGAAAATCTGGATTGCATTTTGGCCTGAATTTCCTCTTCTTATTCCAACTCTGAATGCTAAATTAATCACTCAGATTTATAGGAAGGTGAAAGGTACACAACATCTTCATCAAGGAAAAATAAGGTTACAATTCAGTAAAACGTGCAGTAATACTTTATTAACTAATGAATATACAGCACCTTCTGACTTCTATATTTTATTCTTGAGGACTGTAAAAGCATTGCAGTTACAATACCAGTGTTTGCTAAAGATATGTCCCTGTCTTGTTCTGATCTTAAACAAGTTTTGAAAAAGAGAAAGAGTGAGAGAAGCCCAAAAGAAATCAGGTTATGCACTGTCCCAGAGTCTTCTGGGGAAATCAGCCATGCACAGATAATAACAGTGCCAACAAGTTGATGCTGCTATTTTTAAACAAGCTGTTATTATTGAGTAACAGAGGTTGCTGTAGGTGGGATGTTGTTAATGACAAGAGCTCTGGAACAGTAGAGTTGCTGCTAATCCATGCACTAGAGAGCCTGATAATGAGAAAAAACCTAAGTGCAGATTTAAATAGTCCTCTAAAATAATTTCTGCTATGTCATTCTTGATAAGGAGCCATAGCGTCCAAAACATTTCATTTTTCAGAAATCTCTGTGCACAGAGATCCCATATTAATCCATTCATAAATTAGAAGGATGAGGAAATCCTCAGGGGGTAATTAGTGAGGCTTGCAAGAAAAAAAGAAACCCGGTCACTTTGAAACAGGCAAAAAGCATTATACAAACTACTTTTGGGCCTACTCAGAAAAAACCCTGTCATGCCATGATCCTTGAGCAGGCATGTGAGTATGCAGCACTTTGGAGTACTTGATGGAAACCAACTGTTGTAGGAAACTTTTCCTGGCATTGTGCAGATGAACAGTTTGACCAGTCCCTTTTCTGCTTATTAGATCCCATTATTTTCCTAGTGTCTGTCTTAGCCCCCAGAGACATGGGCTTTTTGAGGAGGGCAGCCTGCTCTGAGGTCATGAGAAAAACTGCTGGGTCCTGGGGTGGTTTGGAACCTCTGCTGTGGAAATGATGTTTGTTCAGTAAAGCCAACTGTGAACATGTGCCTGCTGACCACATCACTTTTCCCAGGGGGTAAGTCTCTGTCTAAAATCACAGGTAAAGGAGCTGTGATGTGCTCTCTTTTTAATACCTCTGCAAATTCAGGTCATCTGAGTTTCAGTCCATGGATTGCTACAGTTCTTGCTTTCTGTAGTTATTTGATATAACTAATAACTAGGTGCAATATGGCCTGGAAATCACTCCAGCAATATGCAAAATGAGTTAGTTTTATCTCATTGCATTTGCTTTGAAAGAGTTGATCAGAATTTGGGCAGTAAATCAGTTTTAAAAACAATTGCTTAAAAACTGTGAGATTAAGTTATTTTTTTCTTTAAAACATAAACATCTCAAAAGTTGGATTTTTTAATAATTTGAAATCAAATTAATAAATCAGCCTACATAAATTCAACCTTGACTTTCTGAAAAAACTTTTGAACTTTAACAGCTCTTTCTGTATTTTGAGTTTCTAATGCAATACGATCCAAATGAGATTTATATGACTTCATATTTTGTTGCAAACATTTATAGCTCAAAGCTCTTACCTGTCTTCCATATCAGGTCATTTATGTATTCAAGAAAAGACTGGCATCTGTTTAATATTTTATTGCTTTAAAAATATCTTTATTCTTCAGAAATAATCTCACTCTAACATTTTCATGAATAGTCCTTGACTTATTCTTCCCATAAAGCTGAGGACATGTACCCTCAAATAAAATTAACTAGAGTTGACCCACAATCTACATTGCAAGAAAATCATGTAATAGGCACTCTTCCTTCAGAATGAGTTGTGTTTCTCTTCCTTTTAAATTTTTCCTAAATTTTCTGATGTTTCTGAGTATTTTACTTGATTGCAAACAAGAAACATCTAATGCCTTATGACACTTTGTATTGAACTTAAAAAAAAAAAAACGTTTAAAATATCTCTAAGTGCTTGTAGCTTTAGGCCCTAACAGTTTGTATTATTACTGATACATTAATTCCTAAGAAGTCTGAAATGCTTACAGGTCTTTCCCCTTGTTACTAAAAATGCACTCTGTCAATCCATATACTGTAGATCACTTTATCAATTAAGGAAATGCAATTATACCTATTTTATAGATGAGCTAATGCCACCATGAATGAAGTCATAGTAGAGCTCCTACACAAAGAAGATTTCTAAAGCCTTAATTCTGTCACCTGCCTCACATTCCAATCTGATTTGTCTCACATTAAGACGCTGCTAATTTTCTTTTCGATGCTTTTGATACAGGATTTACAAAACCCAGCAAATTTGGTGTTATAAAACACAAGGGAAACAATTTTAAGCAAATCTGCTTCAAAGCTTGGAATCAGAGAGGCAGGGGTAACTTTAATGCAAAACCTATAATATCTTAATTTAATGTCTATTAAAAAACATAATTGCTATCCCTAATTTTCAAATGATAAATTGAATAAAATAGTTATATGCATTTAAATTGCAGAAAAAATGTTTCAGGAAAATTTTAAGGAAAGGAAAACAAGGAACATATGAACGTAAAAAAATATTTTGAAAAAAGATAACAGAAATAACTGATACAAGAAATTAATCAAAGTAGTAGCCCTGGTACCATGATCCATGGTTAAAACTATTAATAGTGTGAAAACCAAAGACCAAAAAGGTTGGAATACAATCCAGATATTAGATTTTCCAGGGACACAGACCTCTGTGAGAATATTTGGACATACTCATCTTCAAAAAATTCAGGTGTCTCATGGCTAACCTGCCAGTGCTCACAGATGAAGGAAACAAAGTTTTGTCTGAAACCGATTGACTTTCACTGTCTAGTTTTTGAATATGACTTTACAAAACACCAGTACTAAGTGTCTGTTTCTTCAGCACGATATATTTCCATCCATTTGCTAGAATAAACAAGGAATGAGAAGGTGCTCAGAGGCATAGTCAGTAGGGAACTCCCCATTCCTGCCTGCTGGTCTGCATGTGATTTTACACATCTTACAGCTAAATCAGTGATCCAAAAGGAAAATTCATTACTTAAGAATATCAGGTGAATTTGTGAAGCTCCCTGGGGACTTTGGGCCCATAAACCACCTAGGAAGTCTTTCTTTTCTGACAGATATTAGAGATAATTTAAATTTAATGTATACTTCAAGTATTATTGAATGTAGGCTACCAATATGTTACAAATATTCTGTGTTTTCTTCTATCTCTGATCTGCGGTTTATACGACATGTAGAAAATACTGGGGGAAAACCATACAAAAATATACATGTTTATGCAACATGTAGAAAATAGTGGGGGAAAAGTGTATGTAAATTTGCATGCTTTGCCCATATAGTTTTGTCAGTTTCTTTCTTTTAGAAGATAAATATTTTCCATTTGTTTTTACAAGTCATGGAAGCTCTAAAGAGGAAAAAGCATACAGGAATAAAAAGAGGCAGACATGCAGATTTGAAAAAAAAATAAATTAAAAAATGTTGCTATGTCTACACTAGAATCTCAAAACATATCTGCACTGTTAGAATTTAAATCTAGAATGTCCTCAATGTGAGTGAATGCCTTCATTCCTCTTTTTTTTTTTTTTTTTAACTGCTGGATTTCCATCCCCCTTTGGGAGGTGTGATGGTGAACAGGTAGGGAGCTCTGATCTTGGTGGACTGGGAATTCTGAGGACTTCTCACTTATGCAGAGCAAATAAAGAAACATTTTTATAGATAATTCATTTCTGTTAATTTTTTTACAGAATTTCAGTTCTGCCTGTTTCCAGGATGGAGATTGATTGAGAACATCAGGTCCTTAGTCTTCAGGAAAATCTGTTACAGGATCTTATTCTTCCTGTATGCTGCACCAGGTTAAACAGTCCTTGCCACAGTGAACAAGACTGCTTTTTCACTGTTCACAGTTTCTACTTCATGGTTTTATTTTCTGAAAAATCTTAGATAAGAGTAGTTATGAGAAAAATCGTGTCACAATAGTTATTCTCTACAGTTATGTTTTTGTGATATGTGAAGTAGTTCTGAAGAAAATCCAAGCAATCTGGCTTAAATCTCCTGTCTCCAGAGCAAAACACACACTAATGGTGATCTCTGTCCAGTGCTGTTGAGCACCTATGAATTTCCATGATCTCCATGAAACAAGTGAGTACTTGCCACTTTTGAACTCATGAAATTCCCTGTGGTTAGTCCTATACAGAGCAATGGAATTCCTCTGAAGACTCCCAGGCTAGATCCTAATGTGTGTACCTGCTGACCTAATTAGCTTTCGTGGTGAGCAAGACAGATTAGATGTCTTGGGCCAGAGGCACGTGCTAATAGAGGTAGGAAACAGCTTTATTCCACACAACTGTATCCTCAGAGACAGATTCAAAGGTCCTTAACACCTACAAAAAGATCTCCATTTACTTCAGTGCAAGTGGGATAAGGCCCTGAGCTTTGAAACTGTCTCATAATCCAATGTACGTAGATGTCAAACATGACTGTGCCCTAGAAGCAAAATATTAACCTATAGTAGCAGTACTTTGTACTTACCTAGCAGCTCTCAAATAATCATCTCTGTGCACTTTAATTAATTAACCTTTAAAACAACATCTCTCTGATGGTTAGCTAAGGATCAGAACAGAGCGATGAGTTTAAAAAAATAGCCAATCATTCATTTATTCTGAAACTATTTTTTATTTGAGTGCATTTGTGTCCTTTTACAGGTTTGCTGTTTCCTAAACTTCTTGCTCTAATATGAAACCAAAAATATTAACCTAGGCAAAACCACCAATGTGTTGTGTTGGTCATAAATAGAAGACAATTCAAAGACATTTGTGAATATTTTTGAATAGACAATATAATTAATTTTCCTATTAGTTTCAAATTCCTAGAAATGGATATTAAATCAGCAGTAGACATGTTCAGAACTTAGGAGTCCTGATATTTGTTATCTTGTCCCGACTTTAAATAGCACTCTCACTTACCCATATGCTAAAATAACACAACATGTAGACTTGTTCTAGAAGAAAAATCCTTAATTACTTATAATTGTTACAGTTTGGGTAATATTTTAAATATTCTGCTCAAGACTAAAATTTGGAGTGAAAAGAGTACAGAAATATCAGATTAACATGGTTCTGTTGGATCTAAACCAGTAACAGTAAATGAAAAAAAATTTGGAACAGAATTTTGATTCTCCACCTCCCTTTTCAATGACTTAGAATTCATGAAGTTCCTTTTCATTATGATTACATTGCAACAGGGTAACAATTAACAATTGCTATCAAGTTTGTCGAGAAAATTGCCTTGTAGTTTTTTCATTTGAAATCTTTACTTCCTGGGAATTATTAGTTAATGCATCTTGAACTGCATTAGTTTATTCAGGTTCATGGTTGATCTGATAGCTATGTTTCACTAATCACATATGCCATCTGGCTGTAGTTCCATTTGGATCATGTTTAGCCATTAGCTGCTAAAAAGATCTATGGTCATTTATCTTAGTGAATCAGACAGCATCTAAATATGGATGGAAATGTTCATCAAACTGCAGTTTTAGCATTCTTTTATATGGCACTAAAGGTTTGTTTGGTTCTTTTTTTTTGAAGAGGGTAGTTTAGGTTCTTTTACTCAACATGTTGACTTTTAGGCTTACATTTTTAATTGCTGTATTACAAAGATTATATGCTCTTTGTTTGTTTGTTTTTACTGAGTCATTATATGATGACTCAGTGTTAAAATTTCTCCTGAAGACTAAATGTTCCTTATTGTTCTGTTGCTTCATTTAAAAGAACAATCATTGGTGACATGTAAATGAGTAAAGTTTTATAAAAATAACTTGGAATAAATTTTTAATAAGATGTATTATTATCCTTTGACTCATAGCAAGTCATTCATAAACACCATTAAATCCTGATAATTATAGCTGTAGCTGCAGGGTTACTACCTTTACAGTCCTTACACAGACTTCATTTAGAGGTCCAGTGGGGACATGCACACAACTGCTACAAAATGTTACTATTAACAGTTTCCTTTGGAACAGTGTTGTGCTAGATTAAATATCCACTCATGGAACAAAACTGTTTATAGTTCACCTAATAGTTAAGCATTTTTTGACTTAAAGTAAATTTTTTAGCCTTGGATTCCAGATTTTAGGACTTGCACAATTTTCTTTTTTCTTCTATATACAACATGAAACGGATTCTTTAACGTGGAAAAGAGCTTAGCCATTTTCTCTGAATAATGCAGCAATAACCATTGCATCCAAAGCAAATTGGACTGTTTGTTTTTTGTTTTCTTTTTTATATATAAAGCTGCTTAATAACTTGCACAGTACCTCCTTTTCTTTTTTGCCCTCTTGCTACTCAGTTTCTGAACAATCTTCTTGAATAGAATGGATGTTGGTACTTACTAAATCTTATTTTCAGCTTCATGTCTTATGAAGTACATGCTAATATATTTGCAGGATATTTCTGTTCTAGAGGCAAAGAGACTCAACTCTTGTTCTAGAAAGCAATCTAGACATCAGTTTCAGAGATGCATAGGCTCTTTTGAGTATCTTCTAATGGAAATGCTTTCCAGGAGCACCTAATGGAAAGGATATTAGGAATATCCATATTACTGTATCTCAAAACTCTGTTCTAAAATAAAGATCTCCCACGATTTCCTTAGACTTCACTATGCAGTGGAATTTACACCATCTCCTTTGCTAATGCCCATTTCCTTTTTCAAATGTAACTTACTTTTCCCCAGACTCTTAATTCTCACTAATTAGGCTGAGCATGAAGCACAGTGCCAGTTCTAGGGACCTGGACCACTTGGCTCTGATGTTCTTTTATTCACCTTCTTCACACTCCATGCTAGCAGTCCCTGCCAGGGGCTCTATATCTTCCTAGATGACCAGCTATCTCCTAGTCCATCCTTTGTACCATCACCCAAATTATGTACTGTTTTCTTCTAATTGCAGCACTTTGGTGATTAATCAAGCCTGACATCAGCAGGACTTGAACCTGCCCTACTCTGTTGCAGAACAACTGCCAATACTGCCCTGGAACTTGATATGGCCCTTCTCAGGCATTTGGTTTAAATGATGATGGTGAGAAGCAGTCATGTATTGAGTCTCTGAAAATATTAAAATCAGACAAATATGAGGAACTGAGCTGATGTCAGCAGGCAACTAGGAACTGCTTTCACCTTCCACTGCTTTAGCTTCTGCACCACCTTTTTGCAGTCTACCCACTACTGCTTTACTGTTTCAATAGGCTTTGCCCTTGTTTTCTAATTTAAGTTTCTCTAGGAGCTAAGATTCTATATTATACCTTAAAAAAACCCAGTGACACA
Organism: Heliangelus exortis; assembly: GCF_036169615.1. Taxonomy (NCBI): domain Eukaryota; kingdom Metazoa; phylum Chordata; class Aves; order Apodiformes; family Trochilidae; genus Heliangelus; species Heliangelus exortis. The sequence goes on from NC_092434.1 coordinate 9,631,900, forward strand.
AAGAAAGGAATGTTTGGCAGTGCTTTAATTGAAGGCTGAGGCAGTGTTTTATATTCTGACAGATGTTAATACTGTTCTCAAATTTTGCAAATACTCTTCCACAGCCTGAGAACCCCAGATGGACAATATGACTTTTACAAAGTAGTGGCCTTGTAATTAAAGGTAGTCCAGTGAACCATAAAAATATCCAGAAATGTTTTTTAAAAAGAAAAAGTATTTTGAAATGCTGTGATGATCTGATGTACAAAAGAGCTTCTAATTTGTTCTCCTTTTCTCATATTAATTGCCAGTAGTCACTAGATAAGATCAGACTGATGTAAAATCATTGATATTAGGCAACATATACATCTTTGCAGGTGTATTTCTCATGACCATCAAAGAATTTGAATTAAAAAGGTGAGTATTGCTCAATATTAAACAGGGAAACAAGTCTCTCTTTTTATGCTTTCTACTGATGACCCATACTTTTTCAGGGAGGGTGAAACACTGAAGATTCTGGACATTAGCACAGCAAGACTTGAGAAAATGGCATTTGAACAGACACAGTTCCTCAGTTTGGAAAGACTCTTCCTTTTTCTGTGTAATAAGATTCCTAACATCATTGCCTGAGTCCTTCCCACTCATCTTTTTTAAAAAATTACCAAAAAATAAGCATTAGAATATTATTTCACAGAAAGCGTGGAAAATATTTATTGTGAAATTTTTAGAAAGTCTAAGTGGAAAAGCAGGAAAAATGAAGGCTAGGGAGGATAAAGCTCATTACATGTATTCCTTTAGGCTTCTGTAAGGCCTCAGGATGGGTACCTAGGGAGTGAGAATATAAGTTTGTATGTCTTAGTAAATCAGCATAATGATTCTTTTCAGTGTTTTGGTGCGGCTCTCAGAATTTTTGAGTATTAATGGGAAATAATTCCTGTCTATTCCCTTTCTACGTCCCTTAGGGAAAGATTCTTACTTTTAAGGCTTCTGCATGTGCATATTTTGCTGAATTTATTTTTTTTTTTTTTTTACTTCTGCAAATTTTCAGAACTTCAGAAGGAAATCTCCCCAGATTTATGATGCTAAAAACAGTGGCAGCTGGAGGCTAGCCAATAAAATTTCTTATTGTTGTCAGTTGTCCTTAAGAACATCTCATTCCCTTATTTAAATATAGATGCCAGTTTATTGTATATAAATAGCCACTGCCAAAATCCATTGGTTTTAATTTTGAGACCACTAACAACAAGCTTGTGAAATCTTGGTAGCAGGAAGTCAGTTTAGTAATGAATACAAAGTCTGGTACACTAGCTGTAAGTCCTGCTTATTATTTAATGGCACAACACTGTTCCCAAGCAAAACCAGTAACCACCAACAAACATTGTCCCTTCTAGACCACCACATCAGCAAGTATCAGCAGCATAAGTGACCTTATGGAAATGTTTGGGTATCAACCTAAAATACAGAGCCCAATACCATAACAAAGCCATAGCTGCTGCATTTTCTGCTGCCTGCCAACTCTTTCCTTTCCTGATCAGGAGATGCTGGTATTTTCTCTGCTCTGAATTTTAATTATTGCTGGCATATTTTTTGAAGATGGTACATCCAGAAGTGCTGATAAAGCAGTAAGATGAGAAAATGAGTCTACAGACACTGCACGACACTGTGACCTCACATGTGTTGGGTGTTGTACAATTATTTTCCTCATGACAGAGAGTTCAAAAACCTGTAGGTAATTTAGCAGTGCTCAATGTTTCTGTGTGTGTTTTGTTACGGTTTGCCTTAGCTGATTTTTCTGGCTTTTTCTCTATTTCTTGCAGAAAATAATTTTTTAAATCTGAATTTTGAAACACATATTTTAAAAAATAGTAATTTATAGACACAGTAAACAGTGTTGACTCATGACCTTTCTGCAGAAAGACTACCTGCTACAGAAGCCCTGTTAAAAACTTCTGGATGCCTAATACAGTCCTTCCCTGTGTTGGTACAACAGTAGGTCAAGGAACTCCTTTTAGTCAGTATTGAGATCCACTTTGTAGTGGCATTTCAAAAAGGCTGAAAGAGTTGCCCTACACTATGTACACTTTATAATTGCTAATTCCTGGTCCTTTCAGAGTAACTGATTCTGCAATGTAAATAAAAAATTAAGGTTGTGCTTTTAAACCAAGACATAATGGAGCAAATGAAAAGTTTACATTTTACTCAGACAAGATACTAAGACTGAACAGCGAAACAAAATTTCTGAAATAGGTTGTTTTTCCTTGCTGAAGGAAAAATATTTTTAAAAGCACTAAAATTGCATTTGAAAAGGCTTTTTAAAAGAACTCTGCAATTACATAAATTCCAGCAGAAAATACATGTAATATAGAAAAGTACTGAAGTTTCATCATTTAAAAAAATAGATATTACGTTGAAAATAAACCTTTCATGTTTGTATGAACATGTAAATATGAAACACCAATTAACTGTAGGGAAAACTTGTCTGATGAGACTTTGAAATGTTGAAAATAGAAGTCAAGTAGACTTACCGAAAATTTTAATAGTAGCCATGGAGTGAGAGTACTAGTTCAGTGTGTGACACCTGTGAATCCTGAAATGAAACTTACTCGTGAACATAGAGCACTGCAAGGCACTGAGCACTTTGTCTCTGAGACACCGGAATACACACTTACCTTAAGTGTGTGAGTGCTTTGTTGGATCAGATCCAGTGCCTCACAAGACTGACCTCAGAGAGTTGGGAACCCCCTCCCTGCCTCCTGGTGTGAAGAAGCCCCTGGTTACAGCAGAGCTGCATGGGTGATGAAGGAGTGGTTTGCAGGAACATGCAGCTTTCAGTTTGGTTTTGAAGCACTGGATACTTTTTTTGTCTTTCTGGAGGAGGAGGAGGTGCAGTGAGTCATGAGAAAAAGGTGTGATGTAAACGAAGTATTGTGCAGAATTTTACTGTGGAGTAGAGGTTTCCACGATTTCCATTGGTTTTGCTTTTCAGTAGTTTACTCAGGTTAGATGTAAGGAAATAAGCTATTTTATGAACACTATAAAAAATTACAGGGGACTTGCATTTTAAGCATGTTTCAGTACAAATTAGGGAACATAGGACAGGTTCATTTTCTGAAGAAATAGATCATGTTGCTCATTTTACTTTACTTTGTCTGAGATACAAGATACTGAGTACATAATGGGCCCGTTCAGTTTAGTTCCATATGTCAGATAATTTAAGGTTCAATTTTTCGGTTCATATTTCCAGAATGTTTCTGTTTTTTTGAGAGCACCACCTAGCAGTAGACCTCTTAAAATGTCTTTTGAACAACAGTTCTCAGCATAACTGAGTGGTAGAGGAAGAAGTGTTTCAGTTTTTGCATACTCCTGCATATTGTTCTGATGGCCTTCAATATATACATCATCATTTGTAACACATGTAAACTAGAAAAAGATAGCAAAAAATGCTCTGGTTGTATTGCACGACTGTCTAGAGGGATAGTTTACCTAATTTTTTCCAAAGTTTGTGGGTTTTTATTTCAACTCAAGGCTTTTTATGTACATACAGTTCTATTGGTGTGTGAAGCAAATTCACTCATATTAAATAGAGTTTATTATACAAAAGCACAGTAAATATAACTCAAGGCAATAGGAAAATCTCGCTGTGCATTGTGTCTAATTTTTATTTATTGGTATGAGGTCCACAGCAGGCCTTACAGTTTTAAAAATTGTCTTCACAAAAATATCTCCCTTTAATTTTTGCAACTCACATTTTCAACTCTGTGTTGTGAAGAATGCAGAGCTTAAGATGATACCAGAAGACATGACAGTGTATTATGCCAGGGAGTGACAATTTAAAAAAAAAAAAAAAAAATCCAGTTCCAAGTGTAAGTTTAAAAATGTAACTAAAAGCCTTCATCAAAGTTTAAACAGCTTCTTGTGCTTTTAACATTTGCTTATTCTGATTTATTGACAATGACACACCTAGCAACAGTCATTCCTGCTGAAGCAGTGAAGTAATGGACTTCAGGAGAAAAGGGGAAAAAACAAGTAGGTGCTGCACACACGAGAGAGGCTGCTGATTACAGACCACTAATTTGTTATGCACTCTGGCAAATCAGCAGTGATTCATATGACAAATAAGGAGAAAAAATTAACAGCTGTCATGTTGTGATGTGTTAATTTCCTGACAGTCTCTGCACTGAAGCCAATTACTGATTTAAGGGCAGGGAGAGAGAGCCCTGTTCAGGCTTCTAATTAGGCTTCTTCAAGACTAAAAGGATAAAAGCAAAAATAAGAGCAAGAGAATGAAGCAGGTAGCCACAGCTTCATAAAGCATACATGCTTTTAAATCCTCAATTAAATAGCTTTAAGCTTAAGTGTGTTTAAGATAAGAATTTAGAAACATTTATTCACTTTTATCCATGACCCTGTGTTTTCAGTCTTTTGAGTAGTAATTGGGAGGTACAGCAAGCCCAAGGGTCCACGTTGCCCTCCTTCTGCAGTCATCCAGGTTCCTGGATGTAATCTGCTAGTAATACCTTTGTTTAGCAGTGTCAACATCTATTCATCAGCATGCTTTAGGTGCAACCAGTAAAGGGACATCAAGTTTGCTACTTCTTTTGACCCTAAGAAGGGTCCTTGTAACTTAAAAAGACATAATTGCTGTTTAAGGGGTTGGCTCTGACTCCTGCCCTTATATAAGCAGTCCTTATTCTCATGAGGGGACCAAATGAGGCTATATGAACAAGAACCTCTTGGCCACATATGTAGGGAGCTGAGGTAATTCTGTAAGCTACTGTGTGCCTTCACTTTGAAGCTAATTGGAAATGAAAGCAATCAGTATCCAGCACGATGGAGCCCAGTGCGAGGGAGGACCTGGAAAGAAATAGTTGTGTTGAGGAAATACTGAGGTAGCAGGTGATTCATGCTATGGCTACCATATGGATTTGAAAGGAGCCTGACTCAGACATATAACATGAAGTATATTCTCCAGCTGTCTCTAAAACAGGCAAACAAGCTAGATGTGAGATCAAGCATTCCAGTAAAGTAGCTGATTTTTTAAGAAATATTTTATTTTCTTAATGTAACAGTTAAAAATTAAAACCAGGTTTACTGTCGACCCGCAATTTAAACCTACAGTATAAAATGATCAGCTGACAGTAAAGAGCTTTTGCCTCCTTTTTGGCATTTACCCAAAAGTGACGTCTGATATAAAAATCAGGAATTAGTTGCTAAAGCGGAAGCATGGATTTGCTCCAAAAGGAAAGAGCAATTTCATCCACGGAATATTTTTCATTTTTTATTTCATATTCATATTACCATGGAGAGAGACTTTTAAGGTTGCTGCTGAAGTTTTTCAGAACTCCATTCTGCTTCCTAAAAGGCAAATATAGAAAAAATTTTGAGGAATTCACTTGAAAGTAAAAATGTGCAGCCACCTTTTATTTTTGCATTAAAGCTCCCTTAGTTTGGTTTTCAAACACAACATAATAGACAGGAATGCCATGGCAAAGGAGCAATGGCAGACACACAGCTTCCCTGGAAGTTAAGCAAATATGATGTGAATTCCTAAAATAACTGAATTTACATTGGGAAAGAAATTTATTTCAAGTTCAAACTCAAGGCCAACTACCACAACCACTAAACCATATCCTGAAGCTCCACATCTAAATGCTTTCTGAAAACCTCCAAGGATGGCAACTCCAATATCTCCGAACTAAATAACCCCTGTTCCCTCAGTTGCTCCTTGTACAACATGCCCTCCAAACCCCTCACCAGCCTCCTGGTTCTCTGGATGTGTTCCAGGACCTCAGTGCCTTTCTTATACCATGGCTCCCAGAACTGAACACCATACTTAAACAGGAGCCTCACCAGGGCTGAGTAAAGGGGCACCATTACATCCTTACTCCTTCTGAACACTGTTTTTGATAAAGGCCAGGATGCCATTGCCCTTCTTGGCCACCTTAGCAGCCATTTGCACAGCACTTCCATAACTATGGTAGACATATAGTAACGAAGTTCTGATGGGATCAATTAGAGAACAAAGTGATGATGGGACTTAACATATGTGGGATGTGTGCCCTAACTTAATGATACTAAACACATATATATATAAAAATCAGTGTGTGAAGTAACAGTGGAACAATACATAATAGACTGTCTTTACTGGGGGAATCAGCTCACAGGAATTATAAATCTTCTGCTTGCAGTTCTTCCTCATGAAGTAGAGTCAGACAACTCTACTTAATAATAGTTTTGGTGGAGTCTGAGCAATTATATGAGGTAGATCTTGTGGGTTTTTTTCTGTCTTTGAGGAATATAGAAATCTAATGTAATGTCATTAGTTCTCAACCTGCTAAGTTTGCATCATAACAGGATAGATGTTGATTTTGGATAATTTTTATTAATTTTAGTTTGTTTCATTATAATTGATAGTAGATATGCTATTGTAACAGACAGTGAGACCTTTCTGACATTGATTTTGCTTGCAACTTCATCCTTATACTTGATGGGAGGGATAACAGTAATTCAGTCTGTAGGCTTGCTGAGTCCAGATCTACTATCAATTCAATTGAAATATGTCTACATTGAGTGTATTATCTTTTTGGAAGGATAACTAAGTGAATTAAGCACATGCAATACTTATCTTATCACTGTCCAAGCTAACTTATACTTTATTGATTTATAGTGCCCTTCATAAGTGTAAAGGTGTTCTGCACTATTTTATGCACATGGACCGTTTCAAGCACCTTTGAAATGCAGCCACCTCTGTCATTAATTTTGCTTTCATACTTGATTGTGCCTGTAGTCAATTGCTAGCTCAAAGCAGTCTTTAAAACCCTTTTCAAAATTCTTTACTACAGTCTGTGCTAGTTACAAGAGAACAAATCTTGGAGTCCTCAGCAATGTATTGCTTGACTCTGGGGACACTGTAGACCTACCCATAAGCATGTGGAGTGCTGCTGTCCCTGGGCATGACTCCTGCTCTGGAACATGTTGGCTTCTTCCTTGCTAAGTGATGTTAGAATGCAAACAGGGAGGCAGTGGAGTGGGGGAAGGTGGTGTATGATCTGCACTAGAGGGTAGGATTCTTGGATGATCTTCCCAAATTCTACTTCTGTAAAAGTAAGGGACAATCTAATCTGACTCTTGGGACGTATTTAGCTCTCATCACAGAAAATCTGTCACTGAAGTTAGTGGGTGTTTTGCCTGAGTAAGTATTGAGTAAAGACTGAAGGCTTTGGCCTAACATTTATATCAAATATGGCCTTCCCAAATTCATTAATTCCTGTTTTAAAATTATATTGTCCATATCTCTTTTTACTGTCCCTGACCTCTTTTGCACACTGTCACCATTAACAGTCCTAGTCACAGATATCTGGCAATGTATTCTATCATCAGTAATACATTCAACCTGACTCATATTCATAACCTACTCCAAGGTACCGGGATGAAGAGTATGGCCATGGGTTACTAAACACTGGATTTATAAAATGCAAGGCAAGAAATATGCTGCACTTAAAAGTATCAGAGCACATTTTGTGGTGTGCTTGATCTCTTACACGTGGTCTCGTGCCACAGTCTGCATTAAAAGCAATTAATAATACCAGCTCCTGTGTGAGAAGCACTAGTGGATTTTACCTATTCTATATATTTTACTTCTCATACGATGATGAATAAATTAATCCCATTAATATTTAATTAACTTTAAGTTGAAAGGTGACATCTAACTTATCCAATTTACTGTTCTGTAGCCAGTTTAACTTTGGATCATGTGATTTTAATTTTTTCCATATGACCAGGTGACTAAAGGGAAAAAAAAAAAAAGGGAAATGCACAGATTAATTTCATTCTTTAACCTTCCTAATGCATCTGCTTGCTTGCATCGAGTTGCAGACAGCAGATCATCATATGATTTATAGTAGTGACCGCTGCCTGCATCTCTCAGGCTAATGACACATACACTAAAGTCATTGATTTGTATGAATAGCCTCCGCTCTTCATTTATCACAATTTAATGTAAGAGTTTGCAATGCAGAAAAAAATTTCACATGGGAAGCATGGCCCCACAGGCCTGACCGCTAAGCAGTTATGAATCATTTGCTGCCTTTTAATATATAGACTCTTCTATTCCTGAAAATGCCCTATAAGGTCGTATTTCTTTACAGAACACCACTACAATTAAAAACCAAAAGTAGATGTTTTGAGATCAAGTATATGTGAAGCATGACCAAGTTAAATCTTTGTTAGCATTTTCTCTTTCTCTTCTTTTAATACACAATAAAAAGTCAACTTTATCGTTGATGTAAGCAGGGAAAATTCATTTAGCTTTACCGGACTTGTACCTGGGTTTATTGGTCCAAATTTGGCCCGTAAAGTTTATTGATCTGTCTCTGTAGTACACAGAACTCCAATAAGAATGGTGACATAAAATCAGAGGAGCACTATGGGCAAGTAAGATTAGGCAAATACTTTTCTCCTTAGACAAAAAAAAAAAAAAAAAAGTAAATTCAAGTGTAATTTCAAAGAGAATTAATTCTTTTGTGAGTATATTGCTTAAGGCAACTTAGAATGGCTGTATTTTAATATTTTTTTTTTAGATAGACCTGTACATTGTTTTTTGTCTTATAACAGAAACTGAATATTCTCATTAATCCCTAGATCCTACATTGCTTCATACTATAATTTTACAGGGAGGTGGTATGTCAAATGTAGATTTAAAAAATATCTGTAATACTGCAAGAGATTTTTAATTCATAAGAGTAATATAAATATCATTCAACCCATTTCTTCAAAATTATAGGTAAGGATACAGAAATAGTCATTCCTCAGTTGTGTTCACAAAGAAAAAGTGAAGGTGTTGATTTCTGAGGTATTTATCATAGATAGAAATATAACCAGAATGATAAAAGCCTGTTTGCATTATCTTAGATAAGAGGAATAATAAAGTTAATTATTAAGTATGATATTTAGAAATGTAGGAAATAAAATTTGCTTTTTTCCATCTTACAACATCTGAGACTGTATAAATGTAGACAGTGTTGGTTGTAAAAGGTGTTATGCCATCCTGAGGACAACAACTCTTCGTACTGAAATTAAAATTTTAGCTGTTGGGTTTTTTCTTATTAAGGGTAAAAGCCTCATATCAATATTTTGGAGTTTTCATTACAATCTTTCTGGTTGCAAAATCATTCTTTTCATTGGAGAAGGAAAACTAATTAGTGTTTGTGGTTCCAGAAATAGATACTTACCCAACAACGATACTGAGTTCTTCTGGAAAATATATACTTGTTTTACCATTGCTTGCTCTAGGAAGTGAAGGAGAAGTATCTTCCAGCAGCTGGAGTTTAGAAGATATATTTTTTTTTTCTCAGATAAAAAAAATCACTAAATGAAGGGAAAATACATGCAGTATAACAACACTAGGGAGCTACATATCCCAGGTATTTTAAACTTTTCCCTTTATTTCATAAACCTTAAATAATGTTAAATGCTAAAGTGTTTGGCAATGTTTTCAGCTGTGCAGAAAAATTGTCATAAAGTTTCTACTGTATCAGTCACTGACACTGTCAAGTTATTTCCCCTTAAAGATACACTTTCTATGCAAATGCATTCCAAAAACTGAAAACTATTCATTTTCTGAACTTTCCTTTCCTTGCATTGCTTTGCAGGGACCATGTGTTAGACTAGCAATATTTAAAAGAGAGAGGGGGATTTACCATGATCAGTCTGAAAAGTTTTGCATTTCATCTTTAGATATTTTTGCGTACCCAGTCAGAATTTTTTTTTGGTTTTTTTTGTTAAGCATGCAGTTGAACCAATTCCCAGCACAGCGTGGAGTGAAATACAGAAAAAAAACCCACCCAAAGCAAAATGGATTTAAAAGAACTTAACTATAAAGCACATAATGATAGTGACTTGCATCTCCCAAACTTTTTTTTAGGGATCAGTTGTTATCAGAACAAATCATCACCATAAGGTTCTACAGGGGTTCCTCAAGAGGAACAAAATGTTTCTCTACTAATTTCTAATATGAAGATCATATTTCTCTCCTCTGGATGAAGTTTAAATTATGGCACATGTTAAGCTTTCATGTAAAAAGTACTTTTATACCTGGTTACTATTTGTGTAGCAATTTATTGCATCTCTATTTAAACTATTTTTCTGACTGTTCAAAACTATTTTATGAAAAACTACACAAAGCACATTGTTTAGTCAGGAGACTGGGATATTTTCCTTTTCATCTGTTGTATTCTCCTGGGTGTCTCTGTCTCAAATATCTCTCCTGAGAATGAACACCAGAGGGTTCAGATTTGTGTTAATTATTTGAGACTTTCAGAAACCCCTACTATTTACTTGGTAAATGTGTGTTTCCCTAAGATTATAACAATTTTGGCTTTTTTTTTACTGCTTGATTCTGAGTTTTTCATAGCATTTCAGTTGTTCCTGTCATAGGTGCCTAGTGCCATTTGTTCCCTAAAGCTGATGTTCTAAAAAAAAAGTTTTTTTTAAATAAATGAGTCCAGATTTTACCCCTGATTCAGTGAGGCACTTAGCCATTTTCAGAGGAGCATATTCAGCCACCTGGATTAGCCACATGCCCATGGGCAGGTCTGCCATGCTCATGCCATCTCTGCTTCAGTCTGTGTTCCTGTGGTTATGCAGCTTCCAAACTGCTGCTGGCTTGATTCCAGCTGTGTGGCTCCACACGCAAGCACAGCTGGGATGCAGCTGTCTGCACCTGACTACCTGGGCATGCCCTGAGGCACATCTGCACTTGTGCAGCCTCTGCTGCCACTTCAGCTCCTAAGACATCTCTGAGATTTAGCAGAATGATGATCTTGGCCCATCGAAATGAATATTTGACAACACGTCAAAAAGAGGCTGTGCCATGCCTTGACTGCCCTCCATGGCTCTGACTGAGTGACAGTCACAACAGGACATTTGGCAGAAGCAGGGGGGAGCTGCTAAGGTATCCCAGCAAGATTCTAGACATAAACTGCATCCTGGTTTCATGCTGGGTTCTGCAGAACATCTTGTGGTTTTACATTATACAAACTACACAGTAAATAGAAGTGCTCCTTACTTGAGGCCAGAGCAGAGAGATGTGATTTTTAGTGGGAACCCTTGTTTGTTCTATTTCTTTTCTAATCTCTACTCCTACATTTCACAGGATTCCCTCTTGCAGTATGATTAGGGTTATACTGAAATGAGTATTTTGCATTGTTGTGGAGTCCATCTTTAGTTTGATTTTTGAGGTTTGTTACATTACAATGCAATTTATTTTTAACAGTGTGAAAGAAAAAGGTTCTATTCGAGCACAAACCTTGCTGGATATTCTTGAATATCCTCTTTTGGTGTCTAACCTACTAGGTGTTTGTAATGGTTCATTTATTTTATAGAATGTGTGTAGCAGCAAATACCTAGTATTTGCCATCTTGCTAGTGAACAGGTGCTTGTATTTTAGAAATGTACTTTAAGCATTTCTAAACCAAACCAGCATTAAATACAAATTGATTCTCTAAAAAGATGTTGATTCTCTTAAAAGACTAACCAGGCAACTAGTAGAAAACTAACTGTAACTGTATAAAATTCCTTAAAATTCCTTGATAATTCCTCTGTCAAGGACCTCCTACCTGGCAAAAATGCGTCTGTTCTAGACTTTCTAACCACTGTTTCATGAGCCTAACATTATGGTTTCTATACTAGAGTAGAGAAATACTCATGCTACTTCTCTGAACAGTTTGAGTCAGTACATTGGCTGGTTAGGGTGCTGCACACTGCTACCCAGCTTACACTGAGATAACCAATAACCTCATGCTGAGTTATGCAGTGTGGGTGTGTGCTTGGGGTGCTGATGGAAAAAACGTCTCATTCCATTTTGTTTATGCAGAATCCCCCAGCTGGTAGCACAGAACATGTGAAGAATCACTGGAATGATCAAGGACATTTAAAGTGCAGACCTAAATCATTCAGGGGTAGTCCAGAGGACCATAAAACATCTTCTGACTCACCAAGAGAGCTTTAGGTTTAAAAGGAAGTGTTGCTAAACAAAACATTCAGCAGTTAAAGACAAAAGTCAATGTGAATTTAAATATCGTAAACAGTGTCAGGTCTTTAAAAATAGCTTTTTGTTATGGACCTGACTGAGAAAAGAAAAAATTCTTAAGAGTCTGTATGCATTATGCCAGTGATTTGCATAATGTTGTAGAGTTAGAAGCTAAACTAATACATGGTTGGCTGGAGAGAAACATAGGAAAGTTGCTCAGGCCATACCTATTTTACTATTTCTGTGAAGCAAACAGTCACAAATATTAAAGGTTTCTGAATTTACATCCATTTCCTACACTTTGGGGCTTTTTTTTTTTTTCCAGTCCCTTTTCCTCTAGCCCACAGCTGTGCAAAGTTTTCTGAGAATACTCAGCATAAGTTTGTATGGGGCAATCTCTTTCTGTACAGTCATATTTTGTCTCAAAAATAGTACAGAACTCTCTCTTAAGAAATAGCATCATATCTTTCTTCATATTATTTGTTCAACACCCTGTAATCTGTTATCTGTTGCAGATGAATTTTCTGAAATAGTTAAATTTGTCCTTTTTGTTCTTCTGCAGCTTAACTTTCTCCCTGATATTTAGCTGTATCAGAAACTTATTTCTATAAAAATGTTGAATCTGTACATTAATTTGCAAATTATAAAGATAAGCCAAAAACAATATGTATTTTTACAACTGCTTTAATAAACAGTCTCCAAGTTCAATTCACAGTTATGATTATTATCACCAAATAGTTGATTAATTCCTATTTGAAAAAAACATTTGGAAATATTAGCAGTTTTTCAGATTTTAGTATGGCATAGTGTTTGTCCAAGAAAGCACATACAGATTAATTTCTCTTCGTTAGCTGTTGTTCTCAAGAGTTAAAAGCTGGCGTGTGAGCAGCTAGAAAGCTGAAAACAAACTCTGTAAACCTTACCCAGTGCCACATTTCTTAACGATCCAGGCAGCCCCAGCTTGAGCCATTCAGCCACTGCCCCTTTGCCAGTGTTGGTTCTTGGGCAGCCATGTGGTAGGGTAGATTGGATCATTTGCACAGCTGAAACACCTGCCCTCTCTTTTCCTATTTATACATAGCTGGCACTAAAGGAAATAAAAACTGTTTCATGTTCCTCTTCCAAGTTCATGATCTGTGTATCCTGCTTGCTAATAAGTTAAACTAAAGATCCCAATCTATTGCAGTGTTGAAAGTATTTGCTGGGTTGGTAGGTGGACAAGCACTACAGGAATGATGAACATTGTGAAACACCAGTACTTGTTTTTATAGCAGCTACTCAGGATATTGCTTAAAGGTTGGGAGTTCTAGTGAGTTTGGAAATTCTTAATGGAAAGTAAGAAGAGAGAAAAAATACAAACCAAAACAACAAGAAAAAATACTGACTGACATCTGGTCTGTTGATTTTTTAGAAAAAACATTGAAGACAGATATAACAAAGATGTCTTAAAAAAAGAAATAAAAATCTGATAAATGGAGCCAGTCTGCTTAGACATTTGGAGATTACCACCTGAGAGACAGTTTGCTTTGCTTTAGAAGAGTCTACAACTCAGCAAGATAGTTTTAGAAATATAATAATGTATTTTTCTTACAACTTTGGGGTCATATAATTCTGTGAATTTCTCCTCTGCTTTCTGACTACAGTATGTCTCCTTAGTCCCTACCAATAATCCTTTCACTGATTCCTTCCTGCTGCAGTTTTTGTCTGTGCTACCCATAAATCCTCATAATCCCATCTCCTCTTTTGCACTTGACTCTCTCTTTAGCTATCTGCAAACAGTCCTCATTAAGACCATGTTCATTGTGACTGTCCTGGACTCATTTCAACCAAAAGCAATAATGTGGTGGAACAGCTTTGTTACTGTATCTTAGGAGCATTTGGAAGTGGTGGTCATCCTGGATGAGAGCAGCACATAATGAGATATTGAAAATATTAAAAGACTATGATCTCTGAGATGAAAGAAATTACATCTTTCCCTTGACATCAAGCACAGCACGGGGAAATGGTGGCATAATCCCCGATATACTTCAGCTTGTTTTGATGAGGATGCTTTGGGTTTTATGATTGTGTTTGGGGTTTTTAAGGGATTTTCTGGTTTTTTATGCTTTGCTGGTGATTGCATGTTCCCTAAGAGCTGTACAGGCAGACTTACATGTAGCAAATTCAATACTTTGAAGATTTGTTTCCAGTTACTGTTCTCCTGCTCCCCATAGAAACCTATCCTTCCTCTGTCTCAGTTAATAGATTAAAAGAATAGCTATCTTATTTTTGACCCCTAACTCTTTCTCTTTCTCTTACCAGCCTGGAGACAACAAGCTCAGATACCATTTTACTGTCCCATATCAACTGGCATGAAAGTGCTAAGAAAGTTAATTGAGTGTGGACTATAGTTGAGTTAAATAACATTACAGACTGACTTATACCTTTCATTAGACTTCTTGATGCAAAGGTGGCTTTTGCCCTAGTGGTACTTGTGTTTTTATCCTATCTCAAAAAAATGGGGAAGGAAGGTAAAGTACTTTGTTGTGTAACTGAACTGATTCCTAGGTACTGAACTCCAGAGTTAAGAATGGTCTTTATACCATTTCCAATGGCTCTGGCAGAACTTAAATTGTGTTACAAGAAATTCAGCTTAAATGTCACCATTCCCAAGGCACCTGGTCATTTGCAAAACTAGGTTGCTGTACATCTATTATGTAGATTAAAAAACAAACAACTGACTAAGAAACTTTGAACTCAAGTAATTATCAAGAAGGATATTGCTCTTTTTCATGTCTGATATAAACAGTTCCCATTTTTTTCCTTGCTTTAAATGCATAAACCCTTAAAGGGGTGGCTAAGAAAAGCCAGTTCTCACACAGTGTTCTGAAAAAATGGATCCTATTCTCTTCATGTGACAGTGGCTAATGCTTGTCCCAGTTAACCAGAATGATGCTGTAATGGAAGAACTTTTTAGACTGGAAGCTCCATCTGCTATCCAGCGAGACACTGCAAGCCTGACACCACACTTCCCTATATCTATTTGTATGGAGAGGAGAAGATTCTGCAATGGTGTGTAGGAGGAGGAAGAGCTACAGCAATGAAAGTAACACTGAGTGAAAGGACTACAGTGAGGTATGGCCATCTCTCTATTTTATTCTGGTTGGCAGCCTGGAGTAGCAGCCCCTCTGAGTAGGTGTATGGTGAAGCAAAGGCTGCTCCTCACTGTAATGGGGAGGATATGAATAGGATAAAGTAGGTGTGGAGATACGGCAGATAAGAGGGATTTATACTGAAGGAGATAAGATCTAGTTCTGTCTGCAGAAGAGATGGAGTGAGAATTTGGCAATACACATGGTATATGTATGGCATAAGAGCAATGCAGCTCTGTGACTTACAGAAATTTAAGTAAAGCAGTTTATTCAGATGAGAATGAGTGAAGGAATCAAAGGTGGTTGAACCTAGACATGGAGAGAGGACAGCTTGTCAGAGATGGTGAAAGTACATCAGGGCACATGGGAGGAGAAAGAACATGCTGGAAAATAGAAGGTGTGAAGGAGGGAGACTGAGTGTACCTGTTGGCTGTGTTGTGAGTGGAGGAAGAACAATGACAGCTTTAGAGCAAAGGGAGAAGCTGAGGAACAGTGAGCACAGCAAAGGCTATTTTATAATTGGCATCCATAGCCAGTGGGGTTTACCAGGGAGCCAGATGTACCCTCTGGTTGAAAAGTATGAGTACAGTGGTTTTATACCTGCTGAGGAGGGGAGCAGAAGCCACACAAACATGTAGCAGAGGCTTTATTCAGACTTTCCACATATTTTAGGGTGAAAGGCTTTGCATGTTACCTACGTAGGCATGGTTTGGTGACGTGTCTCCAGGGTATCAAGGAGTCAAGTAAGACAGAGTTTCAGCCATAAAAGATGGTAGCAGGAGGGGCTGGATGCTTTTTAGATAAACTACCAACCCTTATGTCTCTCTGTAAATGTAAATACTGCAAGCAACGAGTAACTTGTAATAACCTTACTTTGTGAATGTTTTAGTATGCAAATCCTCATGCTGTAATTCTTGAGTAACAAATATAGCTTCTAGTCTAAAGGCTTTTTTCCCCTATTTTAGACCAATTGATTTTCTGCACTTGAGGTGGGAGAAAAACGTATTATCATATATGTGTACAAATAGTGCTCTTTTTTTGGTAGAATTTTTAGATTTTTGTAGACTTTGTAATTTTTATTAGACTATGTATTAGAATATCGTATTTTTTTAATTCTACAAAGTTGCTATATTATTTACGCAGAATTTGCTGTCACTAACCTATTCCTTCTTGTTTAAAAGTAACAAAGAAAACTTGCAGACTTCTCCCCATCTTGTCTTCACCAATCTCATGGCAATTTTTACCCATTTTGTAGTGTCACTTCACCTTTTTTCTGTGTTTTACCCACTCTGTGGGTGACAGGTGGTCTCCATAAAGATTGATTTACACAAAAAAAATACTCTGATTACTTTCCTGTCCTTAGTTATGCAACAGCACTGTGCCTGGCCAACTGCAAGGTATGGAGAAAACTTCATTGTCTAGGCCTGGTGGATTTTTACTTCTTGTGTCAGCCCTCCTAGGTAGTGGCAGGAAACAGTATATCCCAAACCTGTCAAATCTTTCACTCTTCTAGTTCAAATGTTGACAGGTCTTGGTAAAGCACACTTTAAACAGATCTGTTCTCTGTCACTGCCATGACAGTAATACATGATTCCACTATCACAATGATTTTTGAAACAGACAGACAACATGAACTATAAAAGCCTGATCCTGTTAGAGCTTCCTTGGGATGAGTATTTTAGAAGGAATATTTTTGTGCTCACAGTTTTGCAAATATTGCATTCCTCTGATCCTGAATCTTGTTTCTTTTGGATGGCTTGATTCCTTATCTTGATTCTTCAAATATTCTTCATTTTTCTTGTGGCCACCTCAGACTCTTTTCTTGAGTTTCGAACTCTTTAACAAAAGATGCTGCCACATTGTGTTTGGATATCCAATAATGTGATCAATCGCTGCTCCCCTTCCACTCAGCTGAATGCCCAAGTCACAACAGATGTTGTCTGAAAGAGGGCAAGGCCATTTATTATCTCACTGGACATTAAAGATATAACCATGTTTATTGTAAAAAGGATCTGATGGAAGAAGCCCTTGAATGTTAATACCATCCCATAAGAAAACTGGGCTAGAGTATAGCAACAGCAGTGTCTGTTAGCATGGATGACAATTGCACGTGTAATTACTGATGTGACTGTAACACTGCTCTTGGAACATCAGCTAAGTCAAAGGGTATGTGAGGGTGTGCACTATTCTGCTCCAGAGTACAATGTTCCTAATAGGCATAGTCTAAACTTCTGTGCTTTTTTTTCTTTTTTTTTTTTTTTTTTTTTTTTGACCCAGGCTTCTGAGTATTTCTAGGACACAGATTGTTACTGTACCATGTTACAGTGAGATGAAATTGCTAGCTCATGGATAACCGAAGGAAACAAGTTCCTGTTTGCCCCAGGAAAAACTGGTTTACCATTCACCAACTCACAGGCTGTTCACCAACTAAGCCCCTGAGACCTTCTGTAGTGGGTTAGTAAATACTGATAGTAATCTTTAACAGAGATGATACTGAAATTTCTTGAGTAGGAATGTCTTTTTATGACTAATGACATTTTGAGACTTTTCATAATTCTGTCTGAATTGTTCCTTATGTTGCTGAGGACTTGTTACCTGTAATTAGGTATCTTCAGTATGAGCCTGTTAACAGTCAGATTTCATTGTCTCACTTTTCAGAAAGAGTTGCTTCACGTTTGAACTTTAGGAGCACAAAGCTTCAGATATAGGGATAATTTTGCTCTATGGATAGTATATTCATAGAACTATTAGTTTGAAAAAAGTTGTGGCTTTGCCTGAAAGTTCAAAGGATCTTTTAAATTGCTGTCTATTCCATTCTGAAGCTCTTAGAGGTTTTTTTCATGTGACTGTCTGTCCAGGCACTGAATTTGATATTCACCCAGGCCACAGCAAGAAGAAGACCTGATGTCCATATTGATTCATTTAACATTATGGAGTTATTTGTAATAGCATTACCATTGTTACTAAAATGTTACTGTTGATTCCAAGTATCATATATAAGAACTGTGCGGAAGTGCACACATTTCTGTCTTCAAGTATAATGCTAACTTTTTACAAACAACATTAAAAAGGGTATAGTGGCATTTCTTTGCCATTTTCTACAAATTACTCTAGAATTTAAAGTATGTCTAATATAAGTGCAAAAGAGTATCAGTAACATTTATGCTTCTTGTGGGTAAGCAATTCTGGCTGGTTTGTTATGGTCAGGTGTGTACCTGTACAGGATGAAGGAATAAGTCAGTTTTCTGTTCCTTTGATACAGTAATGTCTTTGTAATGGAACTGTGGAACAATGTTAAACAGGTTTCTCAACACCTCCCAGAAGGTTGTGTCAAATACAGTTTCTCGCGATAGCCTCCTCCATTTTTTAATATTCTCTCTTTTTCTGTAGTACTTACAGTCTGATAATGAGTGAAGGTTCATGTGGTCTGTTACACAACACTAAGCTCTTATTTCACTGTCTGCAGTTATGTTCAGTAAGTACAATATGAACATCATCTCAATTAACAGACTACCTTTAGGGCTTTTCTTAGCCAACTCTTCTAGCACGCTTGTCCATACTGTCATCAGCACCTAATCAACTAATGATGGCTGAAAATGAGGAAGGCCAATCCCAATAAATCCGAAGGATAGTAATTTTTCTCTTTTAATGCCCTTCTCCCTCCTTCTTCCTTCTTCCTACGGCACATTGCAGTAAATTAATGTCAGAGTGGTTATTACAGTAGCGCTGCTATGGCAAGTATTCAAGCAACGATCCTCGAATATTTTACCTCAGCATTTATTTGTCCATAAAATAAAATAGGATTTATTACAGTACTCTCTGGTTTGAGGACTGCATGGACAGCAGCTGTGACAACTCCTTATCTCCACTACAGGTAAAGATATAGGGGATGTTTCCCTGAAGCTAAAGAGAAGCAAGAACATAGAATTCAGTCAACTATGCAACCATAGTGTTACATAAATGGATAAAATAAATAAATATAAGCATGAAAAAACGCCTTGTATCAGATATGAACTCCAAGAAAAATCATTCAGTAGTTTTATACTTAGAAGGTCTCAGTAAATTAAAGGGGTATTAATTGTTTTGGAGATTGCTGTGTCCAAAGCAGATATAGGGTTCTGAGCTCTTAAGATGGAAAGATATATGTGAGGAAATATTGTTGCAAGCCCAGTTCAGAGATGGCATAAGAGAAGGAATTATAAACAAAAAAACCCATCTTGGTCAATAAAATTTTACAGAGGTTTATAGTGAGTGTTGTTCACTTAAGAACCAAATTATTTTGATGATTTGAAAGGCTTTACTTTACAGAAAAATCTCCCAGACTAGAAAGTATTGGTTCTGAAGCCAGCCCCGTGGACATACAACTGCTGTCTTAGAGATATTCATATTTTCAGTTTCATGTAAATTTCTGTGTGTCATTAACATCTCTGAGTTCTGTAATTAGGTCTCTCCTGATCTGGTTATAGTTTCTGTACATTACGAGTATGTAACCCTCTCTAGGGAAGCACAAGGCCAGCCTTACAGGGTTCTCCCTTTCTGTTCCACAGTTTTGCTCTTGTTTTTACCAAGTACATCCCAGCAACTGCTTGCTTCGAGGTTACATTGAGATCCCAGTGGCAAGTGTGAAAGGCTAAAGAGCGTGATCAGTCTGTGCCAGCACAGGTCTCCACCAGTACCCCAAAGCTAGAGCTGCTCCTTCCCTCACAGACCCTGCTCTTTTCCCCACCTGGCAGTCCTCATTTTGAATCTATTCTCTCAGTATTTGTATTCCCTGAATTGCTGCTCCATTCCCAATTATAGTTATGATTTTATTTTTTGCATCTGTTTTTTTGGTAAGAGAAACAGATATTTTTACAATGCAAAACATGTATTTAAAGACCTAACAGTGTTTGAAACAATCTTCCTTTCTGAAAAATATTATTTCATGAAATGAAATGTAACAGATAAACTAAAATGTTTGTCCTTCTGTTCTGTTTCTCACGGGTAAGCATCAGAGAATCCAAGTAGAGAGAAAAGTAGTTTATTAAAAGATGCTTGGATTTGAATTAGTTGGTTCAGAAGGCTTTGTAGCATTTTATCCAAGAATTGCTGTCCTCCATACAAGCAAGTGCTCTTCCCATGGCCTGGCTATTTTTTTGTTTTTTCTTGAATGTGACTTCTGCTTTGGTATAAAAAAAAAATTGGATAATGAAGATAGAAAACCAGTAAAGAGGAAAAATTATACAGAATCGCTTAGAATGAATTCTGTGTGTAATTACTTGCATTTTTGCTAACTACTGTATAAACAACACTTTCAACAGGGCAAATTGGAATCCTGAAGACAAATCTGCTTAGGGATATAGCTTCAATTTATTACACAGTGATAACTGAAAACTTTGTTTCTGCTGCGTTGCAGTCAATTTCCACTGAGCTCACACTCTGAATGTGTGATTAATCATATAAGCACTGGGGTTGCCAATAAATACCAAAACCTTAAAACTATAACAACTTGCTCATTTTGTGTGGTCATTCCAAATAGCTAAACTACCAGAAATTGTCAATGTACACCAAGATCAATGCTCCAGGGTTTCTACATAAGATTGATTTCCCTCTCTGAGGATTTCATCTCTCTCATCAACAAAAACATTTTGTCCTTCCTAAATAATCCAATCGAATGCCATCCCCCTGTAGAACAGTGAGAGGTTTAAATTGTTTGGATTAATCTCTGCTTTGAAGTGGCCTGGAAAGTCTCTGTAACTTTGTCAAATATATCCTGGAGGGAGAACTGCTGTGGTTTGATATTTGCTAAAAATAATCAAATAATGAGTGTCTAAAAATTATGTTGTGCTTTAAAAATAATAGATGTGGGAGAAAATACGTTTTAAAGCACTTCTTTTTATTGCAGAACATAATAATTGTCATTGTATTCCTTCTTTTTAAGGCCTACAATGTCCTCTTTATTTTAGGTGGGGAAGGAAAATGGGAACCATGGGAACAGATTCTGGGCACAGGACGAAGAAAGGGACCAGCAGAAGCTCACAGAAGCTCACTCCTCAGAATATGAGTGGAACAAATCAGAAAAGAAACTAAAGGAATTGTTACCAACCATAACCTTCCATCTACAGACAGTGAATACCCAGGTAAGGTTTAATAGAAATATGCAGAGTGATTAAGATTCTGATTCTCTGCCCACATCTACTTCAGAAGATAATTTTGTACATTTGCAGTTGGGGAAGACCAAGCAGAAATGTTGTTTCAAAGGAATCTTTGCAACCAATAGGACAGGTTGCAGGCAGACCATATGACAAAGACTGCTGTAGCACAGGTGGTTGCTTTCCATAGTTTTCTTGGCCATTATATGAAACAGCCTTTCCACAATATGCATAACAGTGTAAATTGGGTCAGTGGAGATTTTGTGATCTTTATCCAACATGTTCTGGAAGGAAGATAGAGCACAGACTCAGGTCCTTAATTAATTCTGTGTTTGCTATAATTAGGTTGCAGTAAGAAGATCAAGTTCTATCTCAAGTACATCTGAAATGGCATAAGTTTCTTTTTCAAACATTTGGTGCTTCTGGAAGTTTGCACCAACAGCTCTTGTGACTGGCACTGCTGTCCCCACAGTAGAGGACGAAGGTCAAACTTTGCATCAGTGAGCAGACTGACATTGCATAGTGAGAATATGTGGAGGGAGCTGACACTTAAGTGTGTGAGCAGGCAGGCCAGGCTGGGAAACAGTCATTCTTGGAATTTTGTGTTGAGATTTCCACAGCAAGGATAGGTTTGTATCATCCTTAGTAGACTTGTAGGGTTGAGGTGAACAATTGATTTTTTTAATGTTGGATTTAAGTTTCCAAAATGATGGCCACACAGGTCAAGCATGATTTGCTTCCATCTTGGACTGGTTCGAGCTCAGAAATATTAAAAGATCTGTGCTGAAACCCATGGAAATTTTTCTTTTTTTCTTTGGCTAGGCTATGGTCTATGTTATTGTAGTCTCAAAGGGCAACATCAAAATGGTTACTGGCTTTGAAGGAACAAGTAATTGTTTGTGAGCAGGAAAAGATCAGATTGCTCTGGAAAATATAAATATTCTCAAAGTATCTGTGGTCTTAGCTCAAAGTATAAACTTCTTTTCAACTCTCCTGTTGCAAAAAATTTCTCCTTTGTAAAGCTGTACAAATCTTACCAGTGTCATTGTGCATACGTTCAATTTGAGCACAAAAATGTTTTCAGTGAGATGAAGCATAAATTTCCCCTCTTTAAACATCGGAAAGGTGGAAAATACATGTGAAAGAAATGGCTGAAGGAAGAAAATATCACTTTATTCTATTTAAAACTAAAAATAAATTCAAGGGGGCATGCTTACTGGTCTCAGGAGTATGAATGGATTTCTTGCCTAAAAATATTATTGATATAGGATAAATTACAAATTGAGACTACTGGATTCTCATGGAGCCCATACAAGACATGGGCACATATGTGTAAAAAGGATGAATATTCAGTGGTGAATCAGTTTATGATCAGTCATGTCCAATGAGGAATAACTGCTGTGGAAAGGAAGAGAGAGAACATCAGTACTGAGCCTTTTAGCATGACTCCTTTATGAGCTAAACTTGTCCTTGCAGTCAACCATGCAGCCCAAAATAAGGCATGTGCTGGGAGTGGCATGGCTCAGAGAGGCAGGGGTCAGCAATCCCTGTGGTTATTACTGTAGGAAGCAAGTTTGGGCTTGGATGGTCTCAGTGAGCATCTGGGAAAGTAGAAAGGGCAGAGACCAATGTTTGCATTTAGTCCTCTCAAATGATCCTGCCTCAGCTCAGCAACCACTGTGCAGGCTGCAAAAGGATGATGTGATCATGCTGGTTACCATTCTGACTTGCAGAGGTGGCAGATCCCACTAAGAGAAGTTGGTGTGTGGGTACTGAGCTCTGACAGCAGCCTCCTCAGAGGCTGATGGTGCCTTACTCTGCTGCTGAGGTGGGCAAGTGTGAACTAATGAACCAGGCTGTCCCCTTACATGGGACAGTATTGTCTCACAATGGGTTGCTATTCAGCCTTTTGTTCCTTGAAGGGTAAAGTTTTCCATTTGCTGGGTCTCTTAAGCCATATTAAGTATCTGTGTGGTAGCCTTTCCTCAAGCTGGAGCAAAGATCTGTTGCAATCTGCCTGTAAATAAATGATCCAAGGTCACAGTGGATCTCGCAGAAAGGAATGGAAATCCTAATGTTTCAAGCCAATATCTAGAAGTGCTTTCCTTGAGTCTCCTCATTTATGTAATTCAGTTAATTTGAGAACTAGGAAGGAAAATTTAGAGACTATATCTCTTATGCAAGTATATCCTTGGACCTCCTTATTATACTCTGCAGTTTCTGGTAAACCATTTTTAAGCAATGAATTTGGCTTTCTTTTCTGGAGGTTACATTCTTTTTTGAAGTATCACTTAAGTCTTCATGCTCATTGTGGTTCAACTGAGAAACAGAGAAATGCATAAGGTAATGTCCTGATCAGCATCTGCTTTATGACTGTCCTCCCTTTATCACATTTGTCCATAATGTTATTGTGTTTATTTTCCAATATGGAGAGTAGCAGAGAGAGGCCCTAATCCTAGATTTGTCCATATGGGCTCCATAACCCACACTGGGATTTTATTATTTCAGTAACATTGCCAAGTGCTATAAACAGCCAAAACATTTTGCATGCGATATTTTTTCAGATCTTCAGACTTTAGGTATCTTTTTTTTTTTTTTTTTTCCTTATTCATGACAATTGCTGAAATGGTTTATGTCCCAAGCTTTGAAAATACAAACCCCATGTCTGGGGAAAGCTGTGAATTTTTTCTATCTCAGGTTGATAATACAGATTTGCATCTAAAATAGAGATGTTTCCTTTCTGATACCTTTCTGTACTTCTGACTCTTGTTTAGGCTGTGTGGCATGTACATTAAAGTTATGGACATAGTAACACTTTAAATTAAAGTGATATTTATAAATATTTTATTATTTATACAGCATTTGATAGCATGCTTGTGAAAAAACTTGGAAGTGTGCACTGAAAGAGCAGTCAAACTATTTGAACAATACTTACATCTTAAAATATTGTTGTAACAGCTTATCGCCTTGCTGTGGCAGCATTTTAAGCATTTATTGATGATGCATTTTATAACATGCTTTACAATAAGTTATTAGAGGATGTAGTGGCACCAACTAATCATTTCATAAACATGAATAAACCATTTATGCAGGGCACCTTAATTTAAAGTGCTTGTAGAAACTTGCATAAAATATTTTGAACAGCTGACATGCAGTATTGGGGCTTTGTGTTGTGCCAAAGTGGTGTCATGTCCTAGAATATGCAAGGATCTTATGTTGAACTGGAGCTTTATTGCTTCCAGTGATAGAGCTGGGAACTGCAAAACAATCCCAAACACAAGATGTTGTCAAACTCTTCCAAAAGTGATGTGCGTAACCCACATACAGGAGAGAGCAAATAATGTAGAAAATACGTAGCAAAGACGTAGCAAATATTGCAAAGCATAGTAAATAATGTAGAAGTGTGTTATTGCTCATTGCATGTTTAAGAAGAAAGGGGAAAAAGATCTATTTGCTTTTAACAACAAATCCAACCTATGTGTAAGAAAAGGCGTTTCAGAGATATTTAACACCTTGTCAGCAATTAAAAGAGCATGAATGATTACTGAAATTCTGTCAGCAAATAAGTAATCTTTATATGCCACATAAGGAGTATTTATACCATCAAAATAGCACTCTGAGACATGTAGTAGGTAAATATTAACAAAATAAATTTGTACAGTAATACTAAAATTATTCTAAAAATCAAAAAAATATGTCAGGTAATTAAAAATCATATGAACAACACTGCTGCAATTCTTACTGTTGGCTGTGATTTACTAGGAGCATTTAAAGTGATGCTAAAAAAAATAATGAAGTCATACCTTACTCCCCTCCCCCTGCAGAGATAGATTTTATTTGACCTATTGCTTTTAAAACAGAATAGCTTAAAAAAGCACTCTTTACATGATAAAACTCAAAGACAAAAGAGAGAATGCAAATCATTTCTATATTACATATATGTTGCTCCATTTGGCAAAATCAAATTAGATCTTTTCATCTCCTTACTGTAGAACAAAAACAGAGCAATATTATGAAATTTTGCAGGGCTTTATTTCTAGGCGTCTTTTGTGTCCAGTCTTTTAAACTCAGGTTTTTCTGCCTTTTTTACTGACAAGCCCACAATTTTCAGAAAAGAAAGCTAGCATTAATTAAGACAGTGCCAGCTGTAATTTTCTTGGGAAGTAAATTTCTGCACAACTAAAGGTTACAGAGACCTTTTCACTGTCAAAATTTACTACAGCCTGTGAATGTTAATGTTTCTAATGAAGACATGTTCTCTGTCCCTGAACTTAAAAGTACCCTGAGAAGAAGGCAAAGAGAAAAAAAACTCTATTTGACGAATGTATCTGGAGTCTGTGCATTAATGCAGGGTTATGCCTGCTGGTGCATATTGTAATTATAGTGTTTGGATAGCCTTGTTTTCTAAACAAGGAATATTGCTATAAATTGGCAATTTTGCATGAAGAGTAGGCTTGTAGTAGGTGCCTTATGTTACAAATAAGACAGTGGTATAATAAGTATTTAACCCATTAGGCTTAGGAATATTCTCAGCTAAGTGTGGAGAGAAGCTGTAATATACAGAATAGGGAATGAAAAGGTACTTTCAGTCTTTATTTGAATGCAGCAGATGAACACAGTCATTATTCGTACTTCTAATGATTTTTTTTTCTCCTTTTTAATTAAAATCAACTGCTTCCAAAGAGAAGTATCTGACTTTGTTTTTTCTGTTTGTTTGAAGTAGATTATATAGTAAACAATTATATATAGTGGTATATTTTTTATTGTTCTGTGAATGTGCCTTTTTCTCCTATCCATACAGTATTTCCTGCTATGCAAAATGGTAAATAAAAAGAAAAACTCAGCACTGCTGAAAAATTGACACCCTTAAATTTTTGCTGCCTTGTAATTTAGGGGATAGTTTATTTTTCTATTCTGTGTTGGGTTCTTTCTAAAGCAGAATGATAAAATTAAAAAAAAAATCTACTTGTTTTCTTGTTCATGAGGTTCTCAAAACAGAAACTACTATTGTATGAAATTACTCTTGGTTACCCATACACCATCCTGGTCAATATGCATAGAAAAAAATTATCCTGGTTCATGACTGTGTGTGTTAAAAATGCTAAAAGCAAAGGGATGCAGGTTTTACAACAGTCCAGAAATATGATCATAATGAGATGAAGATCGATATCCGTGTTTAATTTGTTGTTTTAAAAATGGGGGATTAGATTGCACACTGAGTATTTGCCCTACATCAGAATGTTCAGGGAGCTTTTCTTTCTCTTCCTCGCCCTTCCTTTCCAATATCCAAGACTTAAGAGCCTCGGTTTTCAAGATGCTGAGCTTTATGGCCAGAAATGAGCCAGCCTCTAATATTTCTTAGGAGAAGGCAGTAAGTATCACAAGATTGCAAGTGGCTATAGCAATTCTGTCCAAAGAGCAATGGGACGTCACATATGTTTGTGTCAGCCTTTGCAGCAGAGGCAGAGCCTCGAAGTCACTTGTGGAGTGGTTTTGCCATGCTGTTGATTTATATATCAGCTGCATTGATGAGGGTTGGCTTCTCATTCTGCCCATCAGCATTAAGGAATAGAATGGAGCACTGGGACAAAAACATGGGAAATCAATGTCTTTGCAGATATCTATATGGACACTAGGATAATCTATTAAAAGCCATGACTATCCTATACCAATAGAGATATCAGATCTCATTACCCATCCAGTCCCTTTTGCAACATGTAAATTGGACTTCATCTTGACTCTCTCCCAGTCCAACACATGCACATTATTGCTGAACACCCCTTCAAAGATATCTCAAAAGCATATATTTCATGTCTTCATCAGTTTAACCTGCTGCATGATCAGTAGTTCTGAATAACTATTTAACATCTTTTGGTTTGTAAACCAGTGTACAGGATACTGTAAGTCTAGCCAGTAACTTGGCATGGCATAGTTAATAGCCTTAGAGCACTGCAGAACGAGATAAAAACTACACAATCCTGATAGACTGCTAACTCTAGGCAACAGTCACTGTGAGGGAGATATTGGGCAAATTATCTTTTCCTGGGAAAGAGATGTGGCTCAGCAGCATAAAAAGCCATGCTTGTGCATAGCCTGGGATTGGAAGAATTCTCCCAGGATATTTGAGCTTTTATTTAGGGATTGCACATGGATTTACACAGATTTTCGTTACACTCTGACAAATCACCAGAGACATCATTATTGCCTTTTAAAAAGAGCTTGTTTCCACTTAATTTAAACCTGTTCCTAATTGACTTGATCTGAGCCCAAATAGTCCCTGTTTAAGTACTGAGATATGTACTTCACCCATTTCCTACTTGCATTGGTTTCAGATCTGACCTTTAGCTAAGGCAGTGTAGTGTAACTTGGCATGAAGATACAAGACTTAAGCCTTAAAGGGAGCCTTAAGGGTAGCCTTAAACCTCCTACTGTGAGGAAATATAAGTAAGCTAAATACGTAAGTGAGCATTGCTATATGAAAATCATGTTTGGAAACGTGAGCTGGAGAACTTGCCATACAATCATGTTACTAAGGTAACAGATCCCTTTGTCTATACATGTTCTGGGCAGCTAACCTATGCCCTTTAGACTGTTAGGTCTTGACAGAGATTTTGAAGGTATGTAAGGACTCTGAAAAAGATTAGTAAGAAATTAAAATGATTGAAATGTTAAAAATTATTTTAATTGTTCTGTATTTTGCAATGAAATGTAATAATATTAAGGCATTGTTATTCCTTCCCATGTAGAAATGCCTGGAATGTTATTGTCTTCTGTTCTTATCAAGTATTCCTGCTGATGCTATTTAGAAAAATATAAAGAATACTTTTTCATTTACTCTCTTAATTAAGGCAGTATACCTCAACCTGTTTCTGCTGAGTTTTCTTCTTAGTAAGCAAAGAGAAATGCACTACTGGGCTATGGTTAGAGACAAGCAAAGATCTGAATATATTTAAATCTATAGTTGAACTTTCCCTATCTCTTTTTTTTCCCCTCTCTGTCTCTGCTACTTGTAAAATATCTTGGAAAGGAACAAAATATTTTACTTGAATTCATTTAGTGTAACAGGGACACTATCATTTTCAGAGCATAAAATCTGTTATAAGAAAATCGCCTGCTGTGTTTTTCTCTTAGATGTCCTTAAAAATAAAGATGGGAAATCAAGAGAAGTGAAAAAAGAAAATAGGAACCATCTATCTTGGTTTGTTTTTTAGGGCTTTGTCAAATGGCACAAATGTCAATTTTTAAATCCTTGTATCTTGATGAGAGAGGAGGAGAAATCTGTGACAAGTGGGTTAAAGATAGGTAATAAAACCATTTAGGCCAACTAATTAAATACTAAATTTCTGAAATATGAACAAGTGGCATAGAAGGCTGGTTGAAAAGAGGATCCCTTTGAGCATATGGAAAGGTCACTGTGGAGGAGATAGTGGAAGTTACCATGGACAGGCCAATGCTATGAAGCCTAAAACTTACAGATCTAAAAAACAACCAAAAAAACCCAACAAACAAAGGAAAAAAACCCCCAAAACACAAACAAGCAAAAAATCAGATCAAAATAAAAAAATCCTGAAATTAATTGAAGCTGAGTCAGCATTCTTTAAGTAATTATTCTATTTGGTTCATATGTAATTGATCCCTTCAGGTCCTGAGTTCTGTCATTCTTGTCTTTATTGTCATGTATTTAGTAATGGAACTAAATGGCACTAATTTAGCATGCTGAGCAGTAAAATTTCTTATCTGTAACCCATTAGCAAATAATCTCACTGCAGTACTACCTTTCAGCTTTTAAAGAATGCAATTATATTTATATATATATATATATTCTGTTTCCTACCTAACTGAAATGCATTCAGTAGTTAACTTCTTGCATGGTGACGCAGCAATGGAACCATGCTTAAGGTGACCATTAAATCTGTGGCTATCTTCCACTTTATCAAAGGAGACCACATGGGAATCTATTAACTATTGTGGCATCTGTACATGAACACTCCTAAGTGTACTGAGAGCAAAAAGCTAGGCTTGAAGGCATTAGAAATGGTATGGACACATAGAAGGCTCCTGTCCATCCAGAAGGCAAACGTGTTTGAATTAATAGTTTATATTTTATTTCTCAAGGTAAATAATAACACCTGAACATAGTATTCACCTGGCTTTAAAAAAAAAAAAAAAAAAAAAAAAGGAGAAAAAAGAGAAAGAAAAAGAAAGGAAGGGCAGAAAAATTCCCTTAGTGGTCGTCATTAATCTGATACTTAGAGAAGGAGGTAGATCACAAATGCATTGACTGAAACTAGGAGATGAGAACATGATCCAGGATTATGAATGTGGGCAGTGCACACTCCCTTGTGACTCAGAAGTGAGTATTTTACATGTGATTCATAAGGAAAAATAATTGTTTTATCAGATGCATTCCTTGCATATGGCTGATGTTAATATTCACCTTATTTACAATTGAGAGTCAAATACCCTATCATTGGAGTGGTTCTTTCCAACATAAACACTAAGGAGAAGGAATTGTTTTATTCACTAACATGACACAGTTACTCTCCTCCGCACAAGTGACATTTGAGTATTGATCAGTGCTCTGCAAAGGAGCTGACGTACTTTTTGCAAGGCTCCTGGTGTATGTTGTTTATTAGAAAAGATTTTCTGAGTAACATGAATAAAATCTGGAGATAATGTCCGTATCAGTTTATGAATCATGTCCTTGGATCTGTTGAACCAAGAAACATACCAGGAGATTGGTTGTGTATTAGTAGTGACAGCCTCTGTTGCCACAGATTGACAGAGTTCAAATTAGGCAAGACTGAGAAGCTGGATTCCTACCCACTGGACCAGTTTTGATCTTGAGATGTATCAGCTTGTCTATATAATGACCATAACTAACATATTCAGTGGTTTTTGTTGGGTTTTTCGTTTGTTTGTTCTTTCTGAGTCCCTCATGTATTTAAGGAATGCCAGCACTCAAGAATTTATCTCCAGCAGAAGAGCAAATATTAGGAAGAAAACAGAGAAGCAAATGTTGGCATTTTTTGCAAATTTGGCTTTTCAAAAAGTTTCATTATTGTTCTGAATAGCAGCATTGTTGAGTTCTGTATCTTCATCATGGCTAGTAGAAAAAAAAAATAATACGCTTTTTAAAGTGCGTTATAGTTTTATTCTTTCTTTGGTCCTGTGAAGAATCCATTGTCATTTGACACTTGTACTTATTTGGTTAATTGCCCCACTTAATATTTTCCCTAATTAGTTCAGTGTTCAGTTAAAGAATGTTGGAAATGAAGCGACAAGAGCATGAAGTGTTTATATCCTTTCTTCGCACTCTCTAATAGTGGTTCCATTTTTAATGTGGTAGTCTTGGGAAATCCCTAAATGTTTGTAACAATAGCCTTTGCTAGTAGAATTCCCAGTATGGAATCTGAAATTATATGATGAGTCTGAAAGTTAAATGCAATGAAAACACTGAAAAAACACTGAGAAAAGTTTTGATTATGCTTGGAAGATAATAAATGGAGCTACTGGCACTGAAACACAACATAGTTACTTACAAATCCAGCTCTGCTGCCAATAGCAATGAACTGAGTCACAGAATGAGAGCTTTTGGAAGGGTTGAGATAATTTTAGAGAAAGTGAATTATAAGTGAACTCAGAATTAGTTTCTGTGATAACAAGATAATCTAGAACCGACTTTGGTGGTCAGTGTTGGAAGTTAAAAGGGTGCATCTCACTGCAACAGTGGGCTGAAGTATTCTCTTCTGACATAGGTGTCAGCTGCTGGGACAGCTTAGCAGTTTGCAGTGTTATTGTGGTTTAGATTTAATCAGAGAGGACTGAAGTCTGCTCACTGAGGAAAATGACGAATTTCCAACTGTATGGATTTCTGCCCTCTAATTGAGATCGTTTTTGTCATTTGGATCTCTCTGCAGCATAAATATATTGAATACTGTGTGAATTTCCATTACTCAGATCTCTAGAATAAAGTACAATTTGGAAAGAAATACTGGAAGAAATTAACCTCGATCTTCCACAGAAGAGCTGGAGGCATCGAACAAGGCTATAGGCAGGTAAATGAGTAGCAAAACAATGCAGTAGTGTCAAAATGTAGCTGAACTATGAAACGCTTTGTTAGATGCTGCTGCTGTAGGTACTAAAAGTTCATATGGGCTTAAAGCAAGGCTTGAAAACCCATAACCACATCTGGCTTACTAAACTCTCTAAGCTTAGATTAGCTGGAGATTTGAAAACTCTTAAGAGAAAATATCATTTATGTTTGTCCATCTCTTCAGCTTCGTCAGGCATGTCTATTACTTCTTTTGGAAACTTGATAGTAAGATAGATTAACCTTGGATCTTGCTTAGCTGGGGAGTTCTCATTAACACACTGCTGATAGTAATATCCTTAAATGTAAATGGTGATTTATCCTCAAATGTAAATGGAGATTTTAAATGTTCTAGTACTCTTGCAGCAGCCCATGCATTTTCTGTCTTTGCTGTACTACTGGATTTCAGTTTACATGACTCAAGAAAAGGCAATATGAAAAAGTCCTGCCCTGTTTCCTCAGTGGGACACATCAAGGGGAGACTTTGGCATCAGCTGTACCATTTATTTATTCCTTACCAGATCCATCCCTGGATTCTGACTTGCAAGTCCCCTATTGTAACAGACTGTAATGGCCTGGAGTCAAGATCTTAATCCTCTTCCAGAAGCCACTGTGGTATTTACAGTCATCAGCCAGGAGACCCCAGATTAACTTCATGGGGTTTTCAAGAGGGGAAATAGTCTTAAAAATTATGCGAGGAATAGGTCAAAGCCTGGGAAACACACTTGCAGAGTGCTGTCACCATCTTCTCTGCATCTTTAGTAAAATATTTTCTTTTGTTTTCTTTATTGGGATATCTAAATGGGTGTTCTGGCCCAGAAGCCATGGATTATATTTTAGAGGAAAAAGGAGGTTTGCCTGTCCTCACTGGACTGGTCCCAAGGTTTTTCTGTTTTATCACTGGGAAAGGCATTTTAGAAATGCCAGTACTGAGTGAGGGAGAGGGAGTTACATTCATTTCTGGACATTATTTGTTGGATTTTTGAAAACTGACCTGAGAAAAATGTTTATTTAAAACATTTACTGTAAATTATGTTGTTAGTGTTCTAGAACAAATGGTCAGTTAATAGTCAGTTTTCTGGCAAAAATAAAAAGCCTGGCCCCCGCACCTGTTTAGCTGTAACCAACAAACAAAACAATCTTTCAAGTAGAGTGAAAACAAACCAAATGCCCTTGAATTTTCAAAGAAAATATAACTCCTCTGTGTAGCCCTAGGACAACATAGTCTGTTTGTTGGGAAGCATACTTAGTAGTGAGCTGCAAATCTCTTTGCTGTGAGACTGAACGATTGTCATACATTTTGTTCTTTTTGTCTCAGTTGATAGTATCTATAGGACTATTCAGAGATAGAAAATTTGTGTCTGTCATTGTACCTGTCAGAAAGGAGCAATACCTTCTGGCAGCAACAGTCTGCTTTATGGAGTTTTATTAGTATAATGAATGAAAGCCCAGTAGCATGCCCTGTAACACTTCGAAACTTTGGTTTTTAAAAGGAATCATTATTAACAGTGAAAAACAACTAGCAGCTTGTTTTATGTACACTTTGTTAAAAGCTCCAGATATTTTTAAGAAGAGATTAATCCACAGTAATTTGTCATCAGGTTCTGAGTGAGTGTAATATAATCCATATGAATGCAGAAGGTTCTGCAGGAAATTTGTAAACATAATGCAATCATGTGTTTGCATTTGTGACTCCTGAGCAGCTAACAGCAGCTGTATAAACTTGGGCTCTGCACAGAGCAGATACTTCGTGTGACTACAGCTGTGTATCACAATTGCATGCAAGGCTTTGCTTAGCCACCATGTATGTATTTACAGAAATGTGCACCAGTTGCTGTTCCTCTTTTTCCAGTTCTTTTCTTCCTCTTAACTTTTGCTCCCAAAAGGTGGATGACATTTTATAAAAGAACATGATTACCTTGCAGCATATTCTTTTTGAGCACTAAGCATAAACACATTCATTAAACCATGCAGGAAATGTTTTGCATTTACTACTTCCAGTAAAAAAAAAAAAAAAATAGCAAAGGCTGCGTTGCTTGTTTTCAAGGTCTTGAGATCATTGGGTTTAAGAAAAATTAACTTTTCTAGTGCTTTCTAGGCCTCGTATCTCCATGCTAATAATAGGCATGATTCAAGTCTGTTGCAATTTGAGGGAAACTCCTTCTGAATGCCATGATTCAGGCCCATGGCTTGTCTGGGTTCTCTCTATTAATGCAATGTTAATTTCTCAGCTCACACAAATTTATTTGCCAAAGAGAACACAGAGAGTATTCTCTTTTATAGTTGTGGGAGATTGTTGGGAAGAATACTTGCATATAATGGGATTGTTCTTTCTTTTTTTTTCAGCTCATCTTAAACATTCCATAGCATTTGAGATTATTACTCTTTACTAGAAGGCCAGTAGCACTCTTGGTGCAAAATTAGGACAACTTCCTGGAAAATATAAGAGTGCTCCAGGAAACTGATGAATCAATTGATGGATCACTCAGGAAACAAACATGCAGGACCACACGCTGTGATCTGTGCAGATGAAATGTCATCAGAAGTTCACAAACACTGAGATGGGATGGATATGGACTGATTCACTATGAATCTAGATTATAGTCATTAAGATACTGAGTCCAATGAATGATTTTACAGTTGAGTGTAACAATACATACATGCATATTTGCAAATTTACAGCTTAAAAGTGCTGATTCTTTTACTCCACCATACTATCTCATTTGTTTGGATATTTCTGTCCTACCAAAAAATATGCATTTATAGCACCTGTCTGCTTACAGCTTGTCCAGAAACACTGAGCTGAATATAAGTTTCCAAATACCTTCAGCATGTGAATTGTCATAGATTTCATATCTGAGTAGCAGTAATTGAATATAACTGTTGGTATCGGTTCCCACATTTTCATCAAATACTAAAAGATCTCTTCCAAAATTCTAATTCTAGAAAAATATTTATTTTTGTGTTTTATTTTGGCTGTATAAATTCTGTTCCTTCTCTCTAACAATACATCTCAAATTTAGTTATAACAAGTATTCTCCAACACACTAAAAGAATGCTAAACAGTTTATATATTTTCATGGTGGATCACCTAGCAAGTGTCTCATCCTGTCTCCTCTTCACAGTGTAATTTAGATGTGATATTTAATTATATTGGACATATATTTATTGTTGTTTTGATACATTGGTATGAGTGATTTGAGATACGGGAAAAGTTGTTTCTTTGGTAAGCAAGCATTTGATTGGAAACAAAATGGCAGGACATTAATGTCTACAAATGTGCAAGAACTTTACATACCAAGTAACTACATTGGAAAACTTCTCTCTGTGCCAATCCTTCCTAAATATTAGTAACCCAATAAGCATTTTTTTCTCTTTTTCATGCTGACCAGCTTTGTAATTTTTTTTTTTTTTTTTCTCTACTGAGAGGTCACAGTTCTGGATGCTTACAGATAGTTTCTACATATCTCTTTCTGCATGTGCCATAAAAGCATTACTTTACTATTGACATGTATATATAAAGAATATGGTATATACTCCCTTGTGCCTCAATTATAAGTTTTACTTCAACCTATTTTCCTTGTCTGCTTTTTAGAACACGTTGCCCATTATAGAGAAAAATGCTCATATTTTAAAGATACTGTTTCAGAAGGTATCATAATTCCTGCCTTTGCTAGAGAGAAATGATCTTATTGTGGCAAAAAAAGGGAAACTGAGAGCTGCTTCAAACAGCGCCTCAGCTCAGCTGTACTGCTGCTCATGCTCTTTGTTTCTCTGGCTCTTTTTATTGCACTGAATTTCTTTTCACTTGCTCTAACTTTATTTTTAAAGCTTCCCTTGTGAACCTGGTGTGGGATTTTAGATTCATTGCATATGGCCTCTCGACTCCCCTTTCCAGATGCTAAGCTACCTGCACTTGTCTACATATGGTCTAGTAAATTTTTGGTGACTAGGAATCATCCCCTCTTTTGTTTGTCTCTAAAGAGCAATGTCCTCCTTCAGTATGGCCTCATTTCTTCTTTTGGACACCTGGTCAGTAGAAGCTATATTAACTACCTTTCTAAGGAGTTAGGCTTTTGCATAAACTGGAATTTCTGGGTAGCCTGAACCAGTAATGTGGCTCCAAGAATCTTAATTTTTCCTCAGGCAGTTGATGTAAATTCTTGAAGCCCCCTTGGTTATATTAAAAGTAGTGTCAAGTACAAGAGTTTGGACTGAACTCAATAAGGTATGAAAGTATCTTAAAGTCGTCATTGCCTTTTTTTCTGATCTTTCATCAGCTCCAAGAACTAACAGTACACCAGACAAACCAAATCAGAAATCATTAGCATCCTGTTTCAAGAGTTAGTTAAACTTGACAGCCTCCATGAAGTAGACCTGGAAGACACAAGCTATGAGTGACTCAGGTGTCCTTAAGTCTAAATTCTTTGCCTGTGACTTCTGAGTTCTCCCTTTCCAGATGCTAAGTCTCTTTACCCTCTCTGTCTGCATGATTTCTAGAAATGTCCTTGTAAAACTTATGTTGGATCCAGCAAGCCTCCACCTCTGGCTAAACTTGAGTCTGCAATGAGTCAAACAGACAAAAGTTACCCTTCAAAGCAGCTTTAGCCTCAAGTATATATTTAAGCTACTTTAAGTATTGTTTCATGACAAAAACTTCTGCATTAGATGTCAAATATTTTTAAATTATTTAGTAATAACAGTTTCTTTTCTTCTCATATTCCAGAAACAATGAGTTTAAGTGCCTTAAAACAACTTTAGTGTCTAACTATCTTAGATGTTTTTACAAAGTCCATTTATAAAATAGATTTGTAATGAAAAAACACACATTCCATTATGGAAAAATTACATATCTGTGTGGAGTCTTTCTGGTAGACATTTTGCAGGCACTTTTTTGTACAGACATCATCTTTTAATTCATACTCTCCTTTCTGCTTGGAAGACATGCAGCTCATGGGTCAGATCTTCAGACAAAGTGCTGCTAGTTACATCAACAATTTCATGTCTAACATACAAGCAATGTTATTTTGGATACATATTGTTTCTTGATTTTAGTCAAGGTAATAGAAATTACACAAATGTAGTACTGAGTATCTATTTTA
This sequence comes from Heliangelus exortis, assembly GCF_036169615.1. NCBI lineage: Eukaryota > Metazoa > Chordata > Aves > Apodiformes > Trochilidae > Heliangelus > Heliangelus exortis. The sequence continues at coordinate 9,668,364 of NC_092434.1, forward strand.
CATAAAAACTGACATCATTCTGACTAATGGGAATTCGATTCTAGGTGAATTTTTCTTTGTGAGAATTAGTTTCTCTTCAAAGGTTTGATGTTTTTTTCTCCTGCAATAAGATCTTTTTGCAGAAACAAAGCCAAGATACTATGTTTTCTTAGTGTCATCCACAGACTTATTTTTAAAAACACAATTCACTTTAAGTGATGTTGTCTCCAGCTGTGGATTGAATTTTCAGTTTGGTTCATAATGTCTGGTGAAATGGAAGCTGCTCCTTTAACTGCAGGACAATCAAAAGGTAGTGTTGAGAGAATTCACTGCATCAGTGCATGGGAGTTCATTCTTCTGGTTTGTGAGAGCAACTATGAAAAGAATTGGTGTGGAGCCAAAGAGGTGAAAAGAGAAATCTGCCTATATTTCCATATATGCTAACTACAGGTTAGTACCCGCTTGAGATAATGGCTAAGTATAGTGGGAAAGGTTTTTATGTTTGCATACATTCTTCTGTAGAATACAGTATATGCCTGTGTACATTTAACAAACCTTTAGGCCAGTAGAGGTTATTTGTGTTTCATCCCACTTCTCTGTCAAGAGGATGAACCTAAATCTGACTACATGGAAAAGTTCCTTAACTACTCAAATGCACAGTGATGCTTTTAACTGTCCACTCCTTAAATCTCCATTGCAGTCCTTTTGGTGCTGCTGTGTAACTTGTTCTTTTATGTGAATGAATAAAACTGGTCCCTGGGACACTATCTTTAGTTCAGTGGCCAGTACGATCAGAAAGTGATTATCTTGTTAAGTTGATTACCACAGGCTGCTACGTTCTCTGGTCTTAAATTTTGGTGCTGATAAGTTAGGCAGAACAGAGCTATTACTCTGTCTGTTGTGACTGCTAAGAGAGCCATTTCTGTGGCTTTGCTGCTGTTTTGGAGGAGGTGGGGAGAAGAAAATATCCATAGTTAAGTAATGTGATGAACGGGAAGCTCTTTTCTTACCATGGTACTGATAGAACACCCTTCACTGTTTTTTCTCCATCCTCTTGTCAATTGATAGGGCTGTAACACTGCCTACTCCACAGTCACACAGCATGCTCCTAGATGAGCTTTGATGTCAGGTAATCATTGCTGTGTATAGTAATAAATGATGTGTTTACATAACAGAATTCCCTTGGCCTTTGATATGCTCAGATATGTTATCAAAGTGGTGCTATGACAATAGGAAAGTGCAGAACCATACAAACTGAGCAAAAATAAGCTGAGGCCAAGTAGGTGTTGCAGTGGGATTAAATAATTTACCCCTAAGGCAAGAATCACAGTTGAAGTAAGTTAACATCAATACCCTTATGAAGTCCCCAAAGACTAATTCTGTGATGGACACAGCATTTCTTTGAGAAATCACTGGAAGTCATTCTCATTCTACTTGTTAATATTGATAAGGAGCCTCAATTTTGAGCCCTTTGAATTTTGAGAACAAATTGTATTAAGTTGCTTAATGCAGCTTGCCTTAAGTTGCAAGACTGTAAGAGTGATGGTAAGAATGCATCAAACTGCTAATTTACTTTTCACTTACAGGCTTCCTTTATCCATGTGGCTTTACTACTCTTTCATATGTTTCACCAAAATTTGCCTTAAGTTTTTTTTTTTTTAAAAACCTTTCTGCAATGGCTGGGAGTCACCAGGAGGGTGACTCTATAGGCTGCATTGTTCACCTGCCTAGATGAAGAGAAACTTGAGTTTTGTCTTGTTTCTCACCTTTGCTAAAGCTTTGGAAGATCTTGCAGACCTTTTTATTCATCCTGTTTTGACACTGATACTAGGAAAACAGTGTGTGTATCCAAGGTTAATTCTCTATAGACGTAATGATACTAATTTACAGAAAGATAATATTTTTTATAATATGAGGGTATTGCATCCCCCACACACTGTCTGCTGAGCCCCATTCCCCAGGTGAGCCAGGGCTTTGACTCTTCCTCTGAATGAAGGGCTCTGCTCCAGAGGCTGACACGCTCAGCTTTTGAACTGATTATAACAGCCCAATGTGGTTGTCAGCCAGTTGTTAGAGACCTTGTTTGACTCCTTCACCTGAAGCTTAATGAGCTTTAATATGCTTTCTGTGCATTGCTTAGCAGTCTTTGGGACGCTGCTTTCCTCAAGGCAATCAGTGATGTACCAATGTACCTTCTGATTATGTTTTACAGAATTCAAATCAATCAGGTGCTCTCCTTGAAGATTTTGCTCTTACAACAGCCATGTTGTTCTGTTTTTTCAAAGGCAGAATAATATTAGATGTAGGTCCAAATACTGAATTTGTGTACACGAGGAGCAGCAGAGGCAAGTTATGAGAAAGTTTATGACACTGTCAGTCCTTTAGGGCTTATATCCAGAAATGAGGAAATCAGGACATAGTAGTAAGCCAGATTTCTGAACTCCTACTCAAAATTTTGGGGAAGGCAGACTAATTTTATCAATTGTGATGACAAACTCAATGGGCTACATCGTCTCCACAATAAAATACCTCAATCCATAACAACTTCCAAGGTTTCCCTTGTGTACACAGCCTACCTACAGTCAAATTTTCTTAGTTATTAACCATGTGTTGCATGAACTCCCCTTTAGCACTCTCTCTAACCCATGGTGAAAGGTTTCTTTGTGTCCAGAACCTTTTTTTTTTTTTTTTTTTTTTTTTTGTCTAACTAGACTGCCTACTGAGCCAGCTGTCTGTCTTATGCTTTCTTTTTTATTCTGTGTTTCCACAAACCTTGGGTTTTGAAAGTCCTTTTTGGCATACTGAGTAGCATGCTGCTATGATGAAAATCAAAAGTTAAGAACCCAATAAAACCCCAACAACTTTAAAGGAGTACAATTCACAGGCATCTTTCATAGGAATTGGCTCCATGCGAGTGTTAGAAGCCTATAAGTTTGCCACCTTAACTTCTGATGTTGCTTGGAGGATGCCATCATTGTAAAGTCAAGAAAAATAGTTCAAAAGTAAAAAAAAAAAAAATGGGATCAGGCTAACCTCCTTCTATTTTTAAGAAAAAGGTATTCAGATTTGGGTTTATTTTTTTTCAGAATACCTGAATAATTCAAGTTTAGCAGCAGAATTTCTTTTGAAAGGTATTACACAGGTGCTTTTGTGTTTAAAAAGGTGTTTTGCTTTAAAATATTATCAGATGTCAGATTGATAATAGCTGGATGTGAAATACTTCTATACATTATTCTCAACTGAGTGAAGAACAGCTGAAAATGAAAAGTAAGTGGGTGTTTTAAAGAAAAAATATATAAATGTATATTTGCTTGGTTGATTTGTTAATATTTACAATACACCTACAGCCAAATACATTTCCTGTGCTGCTTTCATTATTAAGTGAAAGGACATAGAAAAGCCACATGATGCATCTAAACATCTCTTAGAGACTCTCTAGCTTTCAGGCCATGTTTAATATGAAGTTATTCTCTATATAAAACATTAATTATATTTCCACTACCTATTGTTTTCTATAGATACAAACTTTGAAAAAATAATAAAGTAAAAATTCTGAAAACAGATGGTAGCCTTGAGCAGTAA
>NC_092434.1:9676924-9761924 GCF_036169615.1 Heliangelus exortis
AGCTTTGAACTCAGGCTAACCACAAGAAAAATCTCTCTTTTTTGCTGTTCTTTGATGGAAATGAACATAATTTTTTCATGTCATACAATGGCAGCAGTGTTGTCTCCAACTAGAACATTACCATGGGAATGTGTAAAGAGATATTTCACATGTTCACTGTTGTTGTGTTGCCACTTCCCAGACCACCTTCTTTACTGCTTTGCAGAGCTGAATGTACAGGAAACTGTTCTACCACCAGGTCTGGCAATATCAATATGATGCTGTAATGGCTACTGTAGTAGTGATGATCAGAATACTCCTTTTTTTTAATCAATTTGCTGCTTTGCTTGGTGAGTTATTAAGCACTCTTTTATTTTGTAGAGAAAAGTTAAGCATTATGAAATAAGAATTCTATAAAGTAGTCTTGATAGCTACTTAAAATTACCTCAGTTAGAATGGAAATAAACTGAAACAAACATATCTAAATGCAGGGCTAAAATGAATTCTCCCTGGAAGTGTTGGAGGCCAGGTTTGATGGGGCTTGGAGCAACCTGGGCTAATGGGAGGTGTCCCTTCCCATGCAGAGGGGTTGGAACTGGATGGTCTTTAAGGTAATTTCCAACTGAAACCGTTCCATGATTCTCAAAAAAGATCAATTAGTGAAAATTGCATTGAAAGCAGCATGGATGTATTGGTGACACCAGAGAGCTATTCCCCTGGCCTGCTTAGAGGCAACATTTTTGGTGGAAGACAGTTGCACCAGTTCCAGTCTAAAATCCTTAAAATGGGGTAGAAACAATAATTTTCTAACTTATACTGGTAAGCTTTGGTTTTCTTCAGTGCCTCTGCTTTCCCTTTGATATTTGTCCAGAATAGCAGTGTTTACACATGTCCCGTTAGAAGTAATGCCAGAGGGGACCTCAAAGGCAGGAGTCTTGTTCCATTCTTCTTTGGTTGATTTTCCTCAAACATAAGATATTTTAACACTTCTGTAGATCATAGGATGAATAGAGTTTACAGAATCAAACTTTGTACCTCTTTCAGCATTAAGTGTGCTCAGGTTAGAACTTGCTTAATTTATGAGCTGTGAGGCAGTCATGAAACTAGGGGCAAGCATATTATTAGAACAGATTTCATTTTTCAGAAATATAAGAGTTTTATTCAGATGTTTTTTTCAGAACTGAGAGGTTTTTTTTCTGTTCTTTTCTGTTGTGTGTTTGTTGGGGTTTTTTAGCAGGTTTTTTTCCTTTTTTTTTTTTCTTGTGTGTTTCAATCCCTAACCTGCTTTCTCTGGAAAGCTTGTACCATCTCATGTACAGTAGGTTTCCTCTTTGCAAAGCAGCTTCATATGTTTCATGTTTTTCTGCTCTTCTGAACTGGAACATGTTCTTGTGCAATGTTAAGAGCACATGGCTTTGGAGGATCTGCAAAAGACAAGATATTTCATGCATCCATTTCTGAGGTATATTTCTGACAGTCCCTTGAAACCGAGTCAAAACTCTCCCTAATTACAATAGGACAGGTTTGTGTCTGCTTTCAGTCAATAAAGCTTTGTTCTGCCTCAGGGATTTTACTTGTACCTGATTATATAATGGAGGATAGGAGAAGCAGGCAACAGCAGTTTTAATCCCTGGCTATCTTTCATTCAAATAAAAGGTGCAAAGAGATTGACTGAAAAGAAGAAATGTGAATATGGCACTACTAAAGGAAACATTCTACGCTGAGACCCTGTGGGGTGAGACACTGAGTGCCCTCTCTGGTTTCCCTTTAAAAAATATTTTGGATTTGATGTTGGACAAAAACAATGTTTTTTAAGTGGAAGAACTCCTTTTTTCAGAAAGCTGTGGGGCTTTGCAGGAAGCATCCAACACATGGTGCACAGGTCTGGGGTGGATGTTGTCGGTTCCAGCAGTGAGACCAGACCCAGCTGTCCTGGAAGCTGGGAAATGCTAAGGTCAAACAAACACCTATCTACTGAGCATGGTGATATGTGAAAATGGAAAAGGTTTGAATCAAATTGGATATTCTACCTCTGCAGGCTCTGGGAATAATTAAGAGTATTGCTTTTGGAAGCTGAAACACTGACGCTGTAGCGAATGATACAGCAAGTGGCCTGCTTTGGAAATATACTCAGATGAAAGGGGGAAGGGTAGAAGTGGCCAAAACTGAAAAACTGGTTTAAAAAAACTCCAAACCAAGACCACTCAGTATTATATTGACACAAGCTTGGGTTTTCTGATCCCGATATTTCACCTTATGGCTTTCTTCAGATATTTAATTTAAGACTTAGAAGCTTGAGGCTTCCTTCTATCAAAGCAGCACTGAAAACCAGACACCTACTTATAAGTATTTTATAAAGCTTTGAGAACAGGATGTTAATTTTTTTTCTGTTAACAGTATATCTTTTAATTTTTATGGTAGTTTTTATAAAAATAGTGAAAATTATACTGAAACTAGATTATGTATTAGCAAGACTATTCCAGAAGCCAACATTTTCAGAGAAAATGATTCTAGCTCTGTATTCTATTGAACTGATGGTTATCCAATTGTCAGGTCTGGGTCTACAAATGAAAATAAAAAGATGCACAGTTAAAGTTAAAAGAGGCATAATCAGGAGGAAGAGGAACTATATTTTGATACTGAAGTTCATGTTTTATGATACAACCCTAAAAGAAGGTAGTTTTTATTGCTTAGAGAGAAATTAATTTCTCAAGGTACTCAGTTCACAAGCCGGTAACAGATCAGCCTTACAGTTCTCCTCAAGACTCAGTTCTGCAACCCAAAGCTGAGAGTCAACAGTGGGAAACCAGGAGCAATATAAGAGCAAAAGGATTCTCCTTACTTTTCGTATCTGGGTCATCTTAATTGATCCCAGCAGACTTTCTCATTGCTGGACTTCCTCAATCAACCCACCTATATCCTCACTTGGAGGAACTTATCTCTTTTCCTAGCAGCTGAGGCAATACCTTTGGGGAAGAAAAGGTTTCCTCTATTACTCTAGGGAAGATTTTTAACCTCATCATTGCCATATACATTGCTGGGCAGTCACCATCACAAACAAATTACAAACCCACACCATGTAGTCATTTCTAGTCCTAGAAAGGAAGTTGTATACCCAGCATGGAACGGATATTTTTAACTGTTATACATTTAATTGGTTTTCTTACCATTTCATGCACCTAGTCCAGTCTTTAGCATCTTTTTAAAAAAATTTGGTTAGCAAGAACAATAAATACAATGCCTTTAAAAATATATACAGTTTTAAAATACAGATTGCTGCTCTGAACTTATGGAACCTTTGCTGAAACAGACAATAAATCACTCAATCTGAATAATAAATGTTGAGGTTATAAAAGGTTTCGTACAGTTGTAGCTGTAGAGCTTGTTTGTGTATGATGCTGAATATTTCTAGGTGGAAGAAATAGTGAAAAAAATCCTAAAAGGCATTTAGTAATGTACATGCTTTTGCAGCATTTTATCCAAGTATCTAAACCCAGGATGCCTTAAAATCTCTTTTAGAAAAACTACTTGTATACAACTTTTAATTTCAAGTCTGGATATTTAAGTGAAATTCAGGTGAGTTGTATCTAAAATTGTGGGTTTTTATACACTTCTCCAAGTGTTTTTAGATTTATTACTTGAAAAATGCCTCACTGTTTTCTTTTCATAATAATCCATACTATTTAGTCACTCTGAATTATCATGAAAGATTCATTAATTGGTTTGCACATCTAGACCTTTCTTCTGAATCTTCACATTCCATAACAATGTCGTAAGAGTTTTTATGTCATGTATGTACCTGGATGACATGCTGGTGAGATCCTCTCTAGCTAAAAAAGAGTAACTGTGGAAACTGGTAACTCTCTTAACTTTTAGTTCTCCTCTAAGACTAATTTGGAAATAACAAAAAGTGATTACCACCTGAAAAAAATGTTGGTACTCTAAATATGAGCTTTGCTTCACCCTTTCCTGATGTCTTTCCTCATATATTTCAGCTGTTCCTGAAATATTAGAATACAAATGCAATATCATTCAGATTCCATCTGCTAAGGGTATTTGAACAATTTCACATTAAGGATAGTGACTGGTTGTGTCCTTAGTGTGGTGGTCCTCAAATAGTAACTTTTTCAGCTGCTCTGATGTTAGCACCATACTACAAGCTGGACCTAAATACTAAATATGAAAAAGTCTTTAGTACTGTTCTATTATACTGCTTTTGTGTAATTTTAAAATGTATTTGTTTATTTTCTTTTTATCGGTGTATGTAGCAGTGAAACTGGAGACCAAGAAATCAAGGGTGCTTTTAGCAGTAGCTCACATGCAGCCATATGAGACACTTTCCACTAAAACCAGTCTTACTGTTTGGATGTTTTTTTATTAACCATGTTTCAGGTGTTTGCTTTTCTCCAGAGCACTCCTATACAAGCTGTTCAAGCAGCCTGTGCAGTTTAGGGGAGCTTGCTGAGCATTGCCAGCAATATTCAGCACCAGAGGGCAGAGAGCTGAGCAGTGCATCCTGCACACACCGAGCAGCAGCTGTACTGGATGGAGCAGTCAGTCCTAGCTGTGCAACCAGGAACTGCAGCCAGTAAGTAGTCCTCTCACTTCCTTGGCACTTATAACATCTGCAAGTTTAATGTATACATATAAAATATTAGGGGTGCACCACTCTCTTACTTCCCCTGGCCGCATTGTGCTGGACTCTCATAGCCCTGTGAGGTGAAAAAAATCTGAATATTGTTCTTATCAGTTACAGTGACTCTAAACCTTAGGATTTGTTAGAGAAGTACCTATGTTTTTTTTGTTTCTACCTCCAGTTAAGCTTTAGCATTTTTGTGTAGCTAAGCTTTAACATTGTGATTTTGAAGTCTGTTTGGCATAGTGAGCTTGGTTTCATTGCTACAGCTCAGCCAGCAATCTTGTTGAAAAGATGAAAGGCAGGAACAATCAGAGCTTTTGAGTCATCATAGCTTTTAAGCAGTGACATAGCCAGCTGCTTGCTTCAACCAAGATGACTCAAAATGAGTAAAAGCTTCAAGAAGAAGTGTACAGTGGACACTTATCCCAAGCATAGCAAAGCACTCACTAACACTGCCTGCACATAACACTTAGCCTGTAAATGGTTACCAAAACTCAGAAATCACAATTCCACATCTGATACATTAACCTCCTGGAAAACAGGAAATTCTGACCTGCATTAGAAAACTGAAAACTGTGTATGACAAATTAAAGGTACAATTTGAGATTTGGTGAGTAATTCTAAAATCAGTGAAATGAACCAAAGGCTTGGTACTAAGTGTATCTACCCATTGGACTAGTAAGGAGCCACATTTCCCTGCAACTTAATTGGAAGACTGAAAATAAAGAAATGAGAGATGATTATATGTGGAACCAGAACTTTTAAGATATAATCTTAAAAAAAAACCAACGAAGTTGACTTGAGACTTCAGGAGCATATCTGCATTTATTTTTGAAGTTACTAATTTTGAAGTTGGTTTAATTCTTTATGTAATATTAAATTGTGTTTGGATACATGATTAACAGAGGAGAATATACAAGATACTCTGTTCTAGGAAAAAAAAAAAGAAAAAGAATGGTGTAAGGCATGTAAATATGTTCATGGTAATTCTGTGTTTGCCACAGAACAGCAGCAAGCTGTTCTTCCTTTCTTTCTGCTGATGTCCACCAATGGAGTAGATCTTCATAGCTCTTTATTCAAGTCCCATCCACACCCACACTAGGAATAGGTGCCAACCAGCAAATATTGTACAAACACTGCTTGCCCTCCTTCATTTTATTTTTGCTTTTTAATTGCATTTTATTAAGCAAATCTTATAGGAAGACACTGTATTTTACTCCAGATATAACTTTCTAAAGGATTTTTATTTCCCTTTCTTTTCAATATATGTTTAAAATATCCTGTCTAGAAATTATCCGGCACTGCTGGTATTTCATTCTACTGAACTATTGTTTTCATTTTGAGAGTCATCTTTTTCTTTCTTTTGAAACGAGACCTAGACTAAATACCAAAATTCTTTCACTGGATAATATGGCTGAGTGCACTAAAATATAAAAACCTTGATTTAAGTATTTTTGTATTCAAAGATCATAGGCAAGTGTTCATTTGAAGGTTCAGTGGCATTTTGAAATGAGAACATCATATATAAAGATGTCAGAGATGGAGCCTCCCACAGTGAGGTTGAAATAAAAAGAACAGAATGAATAGAAGAGTTTCTAGGTTCCAAGGAATTTTAACATCTCATTACTTTAGATTACTCTACATATAATTTTCCAATATTTTGTATTATAGACTTTGAATTTATTGGTTAAAATTACTCCATGCATGACATCGATTTAGTCTTATTCATTTTCTCCTATAAACAAAACCTTTTAAAAATAACTGGTTTCAGTAAATGAACAGTGTTCTGATAAATGCAGATTCTTCAACATTTGCAAAGTGAACTTGCTGTAAATGAAAACAGAAAGACTAGGAGGCAGAAGTCCCTCAGCACTTCTTGAGCAGTCTATTATTATGTGAATTTCAGCAGTTATGGGTTTTGCTGTATTTTATTGTGGTTTTATTTTTTATTTTAATAACTGCATAATTAAAGCTTTTTCTACCTAAGTAATTCTGATTTCCTTTGTGTAATGACAATGATTGTGATATTACCATTTGGTACATATAGCCAGTGCTTTGATCAGAATTCGTGTCTCATATGTCTTCTAAGAAACAGTGTGATAGAACTGTGGTTGCCTCAGGTAGGACTGGATTTTGAGCACAAGTGGAAATATCTCTATATTTGGTGGAGTAGCCTTTTTCAGCTATTACCCCATAGTGAAACTGAGGTCACCAATGACCTCATCAGCCAAATCTCTTCTTAAATTTTGTATCCATTTCTCACTTCTGTGGCACAGTTGTAATCTGACTGTAAACAAATGAGACATCTAATTAACATCTTATTTGCTTTGTTATCTCAACTTCTTTAAAGCATTAAACCATAAATTTTCTACCTTTGTAATCACCAGTTCAGCCACATTTTGATACCTATCTGCTTGAAATACAACTAATTTATAGCAGGGCTAGTGCAAGACATCAGTCATACAGAGACCTTTTCTCCTTCTCTTTTCATTACTCTTAGAGGGTGGGCTTATTTTCACAGGGGTACAGAATGGTAGGGGTTGGAAGGGACCTCTGGAGATCATCATCTAGTCCAACCCCCTGCTTAGGCAGGTTCACCTAGAGCAGTTGCACTGGATATTGTCCAGGAGATTTTGGATACCTACAGAGAAGGGGAGTCCACAAGCTCTCTATGCAGCCTGTTCCCAGTGCTTTGACACCCACAAAGCAAAGAATTTTTTCCTCATGTTTAGATGGTACTTCCAGTGTTCCAGCTTGTGCCTGTTGTTCCTTTTCTTGTCACAGGGTACCGCTGAAAAGAGTCTAGCCCCATCCTCTTGACACCTACCTTTTAGATAGAAAAAGTCTGAAAAAGCCTGACAAGGGAAAAAATCAAATGTAAAAAAAAGCCAAAAAAAAAAAACAAACCCCAAAAAAGCCAAACAAAAAAACCCCAACAACAACAACAAAAAAACCCAAGAAATACAATCTGAAAGAGAATGGATTAAAATTGCTAGTAAGTATTTTAGTCTCAGAGTCCTACCAAAAACTATTGCCTTGGCACCTGGAAGCTAAGAGAGTCACTCACAACAGTGCAAACCTAATGTAAACATGCAGCCTTTCCAAATCAGTAGCATTTCAATACCTTCTTCTCATGTAAAGAGAAAATAAAGATTCCTTTTTCTACTAGCTTCTGAACAAGAATTTTTGCATGCTTTTATAGGCAGCATTGCCAATTCATATAACTTTATAATGAACTTTGAGTTATTTGATGCTTTATTTAAACACTTAGCTCCTTCAAATGCAAAATGGTTTTTTTAAAAGGTAAACCAAAACTTGCTAGGTCTTATGAGTATGTAGGAAACTTGAAAGTGAGATCCCAGAAATATACCTTAAGACTTGTTCCATCAATATTCAGAAGTCATCATGTGAATATAAAGAACTGAAGTGTGCTGGGGATTTCTATTTCTTGTTTCTTGGATTTTTTCTAATATAGTTATTATCCATGTGTTCAGGATTCTGGGAGACCCAGTTGATGATCCGTTGAAATTTGAATCAGTACATACAGTGAATGAAGGTTGTATTTCTACTACAGCTTCAATCCTCAGAGAAGAAATAAGATGAAGAATTCTTTCTAGAAACCTTTCTAGAAATTCTTTCTAGAATCTGGTAAGATGTTTGGCATCTCCTGTCTAAGGCTCTCCAGTATATCAAGAAAAATAAAAACAGAAAAGGAACTAAAAGCCAAAGAACAATTACTTCTTAAAGTTTGGCATTTGTTTTAGATGCCTTGAGTATTTTCCACTTAGCCCACTTGGTAGAATCTCCTCTGCATGGTAGAAACTTTACAAGAAAATTATTTGATGTTTTAAAATCTTTGGCTTATTTGATAAATGGAAAACATGCAAATTTTTATAGAAGTGTGAAAATGAGTAACAGAATCATCTGCCCTGACTGCATTTCCATACTAATTCTCCTAATAAATTATTTGCTTTTATTACATCTTCCTTCCCCAGCTTCCTATGTATGGAGGGGGCAGGAACAGAACACAGATTTTCAGATTTCCTTAAGCAAGTTACTTTTCTAGCCCTTTCCCCCATGAAGATAACTTTGAAAATCCCTGCTAAAATTAATTGAGAAGGTTGAAAGCTTGCCTTAGATTTTTTTTCCCCTCTAAAGCTTATTCAGTAAGATACAGAAACCCCCTAGGACTGGGCTGTAGGGTCTGCAGGCTGCTCAAGTCAAAGGTCAAATCCTCAGAGGTGCTGAGCAGCTCCAGTTCCAGATTTGGCTCCTTGTTAGTAGTGGCTTCCAGCAACATCTGCATCTCCTATGGTGATCAAGACTTTGTGACTCTTTGGAGCTCCTAGCAGGCATTTGTTCAGGGGTGATGCATTTTTATACTTAAGTTTTACTTGCAGTAGGATGTTTTCACAAGATTGTCTGCTGTGCAATAGCTGAGGTCCTTTACACAGTGCTAAAGATCCTTACATGGAGCTAAATGTTATGAAGAGTCAGGAAATCAGCTAAAGCACCCTGATTCTGTCTGTAGTCTGAACTTGATAGTTTGCATGCTTGGGAAGGAATGTATTTTTGGGAACCTTATGTCTAAATTATTTACCAGTTTGATGTCTCCTCTCCAGCAGTAAACACAGCATCATTTGGAGTGGTCGACTGTGTGATCCAACCCCCCTCCCCCACTTCTGTCCTTGTCACAATCACCTCTCTAAATGCTTTATTCATTACATTTTCATTGTCTTGAATTTATGCACTGAGGGAAGTGGGCTCCTAACATTATGAATGTTGCTTTCAGTCTGCTTGGCATGTCATTTTGCTGCCACAGACAGAACTTTCCCTTCTCTTTCAGATATTCTCTGCTCAGAGGCTTGATTCCATTTTTTTGTTTGTTTTTTCCTTTTCCACATCTAAATATTCTTCATTTGATAACCCCATCTTTTAGTGAAAGCTGTAAAAGGTTGATAAAGGGAAGGATAAAATGTATTATCACATACAGTCATGACAAACCTGTGATATCTGCTTCTGGTCACACAGTGGTATAAGCTAGAAATAGCTGATGATATCACTTTTTACTCAAATTTATATAAAGCAGGCTGGAGAAGCAACATATCACTTGTTACATAGAAGGTTACATAGCCTGCACATGTATATAATATGGGGGTGTGTGTGTTGTCAGGCATCAGTAATTGCAATTCAAGACGTTTGCAAGAATATGAAATTTCCAGTAAAAGCTTGTTTCTGAAAAATCATGTCTTACTAATGCAAAAGTAAATGTGATCTGAATAATAGTATAATATATTGGCCTTATCTACTGATTTTGGTGCACATACCTCAAAATTTTGTGAGTTGTATCATTAACTCTGTTTTAGATGAAGACATGAAGTCGAAGTGAGCTGCCCACATTCATGCTGCAGGAAAGTGGTACAGCTCATAACAGTCCAGGGAACTGTCTGGAGAACTCTTTTGGCTCTTTTAAATTTACTTTCGAAGTCTTCAAGCAGTAAAATGATAAAGAACGGGACATGAGAGGAAATTAAACCATATAAAGATAACTAGTCAGCCAACTCTTCCTTCTCAGAAACACAAAATAAAAGTTTCATTCAATCCCAACAAACCCAGATGTCACCAATTAAGAGCAAAAGTAGGAACAGACAATTCAGGCCTTTTGTTGTTGTCTTTTAAGGCAGCTTTTCTATTGAAGCCATATACATACATATTACACAGATCTAACTAATAATACACATTTCCAGTCTTTGCGATAATATTCTGTTCTATGTTTGCCAAACAAAAGCATAAGTACAAAGAAAAATCAGAATACCAAATGGCATATTCCAGCACTAAAAAACTGAATTAACCAGCAAATTATATCTTGTATCACCATTTTCAGTAATGGTGCTGTATATAAAGAAATAAACAAGGTAATAAGTTCCAGTGATACTTGGCACTCACGTGTTTTACTCCTTTCAAAATACTGAGAGAATTAGGCCAGGTTTTGTGTAGAGTGTTCATATGGCTATTCCATTTACCTCCTTGCAATTCCGAGTGCTCTACCATGTAATACAGCAAAGCAGCATGCATGGGGCTTTTCACCTATGTAGGTTTCTCTGGAAAGAGATGGCCCTGAATGCTAAAAGCAGCTTAAAATGTGGCAGTGTTGGCTATTGCTGTGCATAATTTGTAGGCTTGGGCTCAGGAGTAGAAACTGAACATAGTGGTAGACCTGAAGTCTCCATGAACAGCTGATGGGGGAGAAGAAACTTGGCATGAGCTACATAAACTCCCTGACTGCATGGAATCACCTGGAGGAGCTGAGGTGAGGGATGTGCAGTAGTACCCCCTGCCAGGCTGGTAATCCAAAGGAAAATGGATGGGGTGGGGTTGTGTGTGTTACTGTTTTGTCCATTTTTTCCTACTGCATGGCTCTGGGGACAGGGAGGTGGGGTGTGGGGGAGCTGGAGAGCAATCCTGTCTTCACAGCAGCCTGTAAGTTAGGTTAGGTTTTAGTGTGATTTGAAACCCTACACTTATGCTTTAAAAACCTAATTCTCTTATAGCAAAGTAGGTCTGATGGAGATCCATTAGAGTAAATTCTGTAAATCTGGTCTTGTGGAAGGGAGACGAGTTCCCAGCAGCCAGACATCAAGAAACACACTCTACACCAAATGTGTGTGCTGGCATTAAACATCCATTCACAGATCATATGAAACTCGTGGGTTTGTCATGTGTCCAGAGGAAACCTGTGAGTTTCTTGTTGAGACTTTGAGTTCATTCGAATTTGAAACTCAGAATGAAACTTGGGGAGGGAGAGAATGAACACATAAAGATCCACAGGAAAGAATGTGTTCAAACAAACCCTCGTGAAATGCAGCCACTAAAGGTATTAGAAGAAATCCTCACTCAAAAAAAGAAAACAACTCAAAACACATCCCTCTCTCCTAAAAGTCTGACTTTTAACACTGATGAAAAAAATCTCTGTGTACTCCGAGCAATGCCATTTGTTTAAGAAAAAAAATAGAGAGAGAGAGAAAATGAGAAAATGCATAAAGTTTATCCCAACAAAATGTGCTTATAGCAGCTCTAAAAGCAGGGTGAAAACTATGTTTTAATTAATTTATAAACAAAATATTATTTCCTGCACTGCCAGCAAAAATCCTGTTTGCCGACGAGGTTCTGGCTTCAAACATTATCTGCAACTGGCAGAATGAGTCCTTTTATGTAAATGAATTCATTATTATTAATTTCTGCTGGTGCTGAACGATTTATGAACTGCTTTTCGAATATGGAAAAGTGGTTCATGAATCAGAGGGGAAAAAATGTTCAAAAAGTCCTGGGTCGATAAATAACAGTAGTCATTCATGAATCCCGCCCATGGTGCCTTTTATCTTCAGTAAGGAGAAGATCAAAATGATAGAATGGTAATGTGCCAACAAAAAAGGATTGAATGGGCAGAGACTGGGAACATTGTCCTCTTCAAGCCTTAATGGGCAGGGATGAATGGCGACAGACTCGGCCGTCGCTAACAGGCAGCTGTATACTCTGATTCTCCCAAGGTGAAAATGTGCTTTTTTTCATACTCATGCAACACGCAACCAGAATAAGAGGGAGCTGCTGTGCAGAATCCCACTTGTCTCCCTGTCTCTACAAGCACACACAGATTGGGGTCAAGGGATGATGGTTTTCTACCACAGCTGCTTCTCAAGGAGCACAAGCCTACTGTCCACAGACACTGTAACTGCGGGGGTTCCTCCCCAGAAACCTCAGTCATCCCCCATGTCTTTCACACCTCGTTGCTTCTAGTCATTCTGGAACTGTCATGTTACCTAGTTCTCCTCTACAAGGGAGTGCAGAACCCATTTAATTTTAAAGGCTCTTATTTTTAGATGAACAGAGATGAAAAGTACTTTGTAAAAAGTGAGAAATCTGGCAGCAATTCACCTTACTGCTGCTCTCTGAGTATACCCCTAGCCCTGGACAGGTTAGAATCCTCAGGATAGTACAGTGTATACAACAATTTACATGGCCTTGTTTGATAAAGACGCAGTTTTTCGTCTGTATTTGAAGGACTTGGGATGAAACACAAAATATTCCATGTACCAAGAGTGAATTGTGGTATTTTCTCCTTTAGGAAATTCTCTGATGTGCAAGTGGCCACAAAGATCTCGGTCAAATTTATCCCCAACGTAAGTAACTTCACTAAAATCAGGAATTTGTACCCAGAATGAGTTTAGCCCACTCTAATTTTAATACTAAATATAGGGAAACTGCATAAAAATGAAGTAGAGATGGTGATAAAAAAATATATTCTCTAATTAGTTTTCCTTTCTGCAGTTTTGATGTGGGAAGAAACTACAACAGTGTATCATGATTATTTGCTCTTAAATAGTATTGCTAATCTAAGAACTTCAAAGGCTTTTCAGGTATTAGTTAATTATAAGCTCACAAGATCCTGTGAGGAATTCTGTTAGCACTAAAGGTGAAGAAACTGAAGAAAGGAAAAGTTATATGCACAAGGTCTTTAAAACAATTTGACAGATTCAGTAGTCAAACCAGAACAGATGAGTTTTCCTAGTGCAACCAATACTCAGAAGTATCCTCCAGCCACGGAAAATAAAATGACAGAATAGTAGCTGTTTTTTAACCTTATTCATATGTATATTTCATATGAATATCTTGTCCATTTTCTTTATTTCATATTGCCACAGGACAAAATCCTATGCTTCTTAGCTCAGCAATGAAGTTTTAATCACCCAGTGTACATATTTCCACAATATATATTTCTCTGTCTCCCAAAGACATAATGGCTACTTCTTTTATGGGAAACCAGGATTTAATCCAGTAAGTCTGTGAGAATCAATATTCTTGTGAAATGACACCATGTTGAAGTTATTTTATGTTATGTTGATGGTTAGCTAATTTTGTAATGGAGACATTTCTTCTAGAAGCAGACATAGTATAATTTAGTGGTAAAAACGTCAATCACAAAGGGTTGAACAGTTATGTCAGGGCAGGAAGAGGGCAGATTTATTGATGGAAATGTATCTATATACTCTTTGTGACACTTTGACCTGAAATATCCATTTTGGTTATAATTTTGTTTTGTGAAAATGACATCAACTGCAATCACTAATGTAAAAATGACACTGGAATGCTTTGTTCCACAGGCCTGATTTAAAAGTCCTGCTGATGTTTGTTAGAGTAAAAGCAAGTGAATTAAGATACTCATTTAACTGCTCCTTTTTTCTGTTTGTAGGATTTTGTAATAGATTAAAACCTCACAGAAAATGCAGTGTTCTTTTTTCTACTGTTTAGTATTGTTTAAATAATAAATATGTAGCATGTTTCATAATGACATTGAGGTAACCAAGAAAAGGAGGCATGATGGTCTGGATAACACTATATGCAGTTATATTGCTGTGTGGCTTTTTTTCCTTCTGCCAGTTAACTACCTACCTAAAGACATAAAAAATAACAGCAGGAATAGGTAGGAGAGGTTGAAATAAAATAAGTACTGAGGCTGAGAACGAGTAAGTGACAAAGGAGACAAAGAAATAGCACAGAGCAAACCACAGGGAACATAATGTCTCATTTGTGACTTCAATTTTTTTTATTTTTACAAAATTATGAAATTCTTATCAACTCAATGGCGTTTAGAACTATTATTCCAGATTTACAATGGTGCAACTAAAATCAGAATCTGGTCAACCCAGCTTAAAAAGAGGAAAAAAAATTGTTAGGAGCAATGTGAATTTTAGAGAGGACCTGTGCTATAATGAAACTTCAGGTTATTGTCTATTTTATGCTGCACTATCATTCCACAAAAGATTACCTTTTACAAAGTAATATAGCCACTCCCTAATTATTAAAGGCTTAATTAATCTCTGCACTAGTCCTGAGAAATATGTACTTTAAAGTAGTATGATTCTTGCACAATTCAAATTTTAATTTAGTCTAAATAATGATGGGGTGTTTTCCCAGGTAGCACACAATCCATTCCATCTTTTCCCATTTTTCACCCTTCCTTTTATACCCTTTGCATGGCTATCATAACAGTTCACTTTTCTCTCATAATCACCTTTTTTTCACCAAGATACTAAAAATTCATAAAGTGCTTTGTAAATTTTAATTCTTCACTCTTTTCAGGCAAACTAATGACAGAATCAGAGGCCATCCAAGGTCCTGCTCTGTGGTGAGTCCTGATAATTTTCTTACTTGAATATATAAACCATTTAGATTCTGGGTAGATAGCAACTTTCCAGCAAGATTAGAAGTGGGAATTAGTCCTGTATTTTAAGCCCACAGTCCCCAAAGATGTTTCCTTTGAGTGGTATCCCAGGCTTTCTATTTACTTGATTCACTGGAAGCAATCCTTTAACAACTGAAGGCTGCTCACTGGAAAAGGCAAAGCACTGCCCATAACATCACTACCAGCAATGGGTAAATCAAGGATCAATCAAATATGCAACAGTCTGTTTGCACACTGTGAAACACAGCCTGAGAGCTTGTTCAAAGGTGGCTGTCATGCATCTCCATGTGGACTGTGAGAAGGAATATCAGGAAAGCATCCAAGCTTCCCAAAAGTTAGACTCTGTTCATTAAGTGGTCACTGATTTACAAACTGGGAGAAGAATCAGAATAGCAAAAGACTGAAATTTACCTCACTTTTGCATTTTGCCCATCAGCTCGTGGATAGTTTGTATGTGCATCGGTGAAATGATGACTGGCAGGAAGATTAGGAGAAATTTCTCATTAGAATAAGAAAAATTTATTTAATGTTTTGCATGTTTGTTTTGGTGTTTTTTAAAGGAGAATTTTGGTGTTTTTTCCTAAACTGATACTTTTAAGTTCAGCCTATTTGCTAGTTAATATCCCTATCGTATTTATTCACACTGCTCATAAAAAAGAACATCACAAAAGTGCTTGAAAAATCAAACTCCAATGAGAAGGGATCCATCAAGTTTAAATGGAGGTTTATATTGCAGCATTATGAGACAGAGGCTTGCATATTTGCAGCTCCCATGGCAGAAAGTGAAACTCTGAACAATTAAAGCAGCACAGACATCCTGCCCTAAAGGACTGTAAGCATTAAAAAAAGCAGCCATGACCTCTCTTTACCAGGCCTGTTTTCTATTTAATTTACAGTCTTTATTAGCCAACAAAATCTTGGCTGGATCTTAGTCAAAATGATGAATACATAAGCATTTTGATCTACAATTTGGGACACTTCAAAGTATTCTTTACTTTATGATCATTTGTAATCAAGGTCAAAGCTCTGGCAGTAATTTAGATACCACCTAAACATATTTATAGTATATAAATTGCTTTGCAGTAGTATGCATACTGTTCTTGCTATTTTTGTTCACAGTAAGACTGGAGCTGCAAATGCTCAGGCTTTCAAAAAGTTATTCCTACAACTACGGGTGAGCAGTTCCATGCCTAAGTTTCCTATATTCATTTTCCACTATGGCACACAGCAACGGAGCATACATGTCTGGCAATCAAAATTAGGGGGTTTTTTCATTGGTTTATTGAACTAGGAGCTTGGAAAAATAGTAATAAAAATTACTAATGAGGAGAGAGAGGAGGGATGGAGGGCAGGAGCAGGGACAGAAGACAAAGAAAAAAACCAAGTAAAACCTTTGAAGATAAGTTTTTGTTCTTTTTGTCATCTGTTTTTCTCACTTTCTCATGTACTTTACTCATGCACCAAAAGGTTTCTGCTTTGTCAGATGCAAGCAGTTTCAGAAGTGCTCCCCTTTTCAAGTAGAGGGATTCTCCATGCCAACAATATTTTGCAAAACAAAAAGAAAGGTGTGAGCACAATAGTAGCACCACCATCTCAGGTGTTAGACCCAGTTCTTCCTAGACATTGTCTTTCTACATCTTTCTCTTGTGCTTGCCAGGACAAATCTTCTGTTTATTGTATTCCACCTGGCCTTTGGACCAGCACAACTCAAACATTTATCTGAACCCCAGCACTGAGTCTCAGTTACTTTGGCAGATGGATATCTTGCCCAATTGTCTGACACTTTTGCAGGGGTTCATTTTCAAATTTAGTATATCACCTCCCTCTTAGATCATGTACTCATTCATAGACTCCTTCTTTTCCCCTGTAGTTAAAAACATCCTCAGGATGTTTTAAGGCTCTCCCCGTCCTGTTTGTCCCTGTCACATCCACGAGGTACTGACAGATCAATGTGCGTCCACCATCCACAAAAGATTTCATCACCAATGTCTTTAAATTTTGAACCATATTCATTTTTGTTTTCTCCTGTGAGGGTCCACTCCTATAAAAATCTGCCAGGTTACTACACATGCCCTTTTTCACATCCTCCCTTAAAACTCTCCTCTGCTGTGACACCTTAAGAAAAAATGATAGTGGTTAAGCAGCTGATGTGCTGTGACTGCATAGTGATCATAATTATCTCCCAGTTACCTTGTCATTTCTGCCCCTCTCCCCATCTGTTTGCTGTCTCTTGTCTTTTGCTTAGATTAAAGACTCTTTGGGGTAGGGACCATGCCTGTATTTCCTGTGCATTTAGATACTGTCCTGCACAGAGAATCTTGGGTTCTGGGCACTACTGCAGTGCACATAAATAAGAATTACTGCTTCTAAAGGAAAATCCTCTGTATTTTTATATGCATAAATTATAGCCACATCCTGTAATCTATTTTTCAGGCTAAACAATTGACTTCTGTGGGAGTTGAGCCAGAGCAGGAGTTGGCCTATAGTCTTTATTCAAAACAGGCAACATAACATATTATTAATCACCTTAAATAGAGACTATCACATTCAGTGATGCAATCCTACCTGTGGATAAAATAAATACCTTTCCAGAAACCTTATGACTCCTCTCATTTACACTAGGCCAGGCTGCTTTTAAGAGAACTGCTGTTCTACCAGGGATAACAAGATTTCAGGGACTCCCTGGTCATATTTCCTTCGTGTTGATTTCTGAGAGGTCAGCTGAATAACCAGCAGGATCAGTTGTATGCCACCCTGTCTTTTCCCAGGAGGTCCAGAGGTAGCTGTTACTTCCCATTCAGAGCTTTTATCTCCCACTAGAACAATACAAAGCAGTCTTCTGGGGGCTGTAGTTTTGAGGTTTTTTCTGAATTTTGTTAATATCCTCAACTATAGCTTCATCCATATTGCAAACTTCGCCCTAAGCTGCTAGTTATAATTCACCAAAGTATTGGGGAAACGATCAGTTTGGCCAAGGATGTTGCTTGGGAACAATCTGAAGCTATTTGTACAAGCCTGCATCATAGCTGCTGGTGGGAGAGATGGTTCTGGAGGCCACTGTCTCCTGTACTGTTCTTGAGGAACGACAGCTGTGTGCTTCCTCCCATGTAGCTTGGAAGAACTGCAAAGGAAAGGAAAGCCAAAGCCAAAAATAAAAACATGTGCAAAAACAGTGAGTAAAATCTGCCGGATTCAAGGAGCTGTTGTACTACTGGAGATGAGCCAAAAATCTGTGGAAGTCCCCTATTAATGCAATGGCTTGGTTGTAATTTCTTCCCCCTACACTCCACCCCTTCCTTCCCCAGGTGACTCTTGTCTTGCATGTATATGACAGACTAGAAAAGCCATGTACAATTTTCCCAGAGTTATAATATTCATTTTACAGGCTTTCTGCCTGAAAGTTTATTTTTGCCTCTTCTCTTGCAAAGCGTGGGGCTTCTTAGGTTGTTGATATGTGCAAATGAGACAAGTCCTTAATATACTTAGTAAATCCATTCTGTGTATGCTTAATTTCTGATAAAATTGATTATGGTTTTAGCTAAGGTTTAATCTTAAATAAATGTTCATACATCAGGTTTTTAAGAGCTAATGTAGAGCTAACTAAAGGAGCTCCTTATAGAGAGAAAAATGCAGGAAGGATAAGAAACTCATTGCTTCAGACCACAAAACAGCTATTGACTTTCTAGCACTAGGAAGAAGCCTTCTGGATCACTTTCTGTTTGCTGTCATCTGGAACAAGATGCTGAATTAGAAGCACAGTTGATCCTGGTCTGATTCAACGCCCCCAAATGTTTCCTAAGGCACAACAAAAGTGCTCTTAGCCATGCAGCAAAATTGCTGCTATGGAGTAAAGTGTAAGTATGGACACAGGAAGTAAAGTCCACCTTCTTTCCTAGCCTTTTACAAAAGGACATAGCATATTTCTCTAGAAAAGGGGCTTTGGGATAGTTGTGTTTTGGTTTTTTTTTCCTAAGGATATAGGATATGTATAAATTCATATCAAATTCAGTGTCTACTGTAGTCTTCATAATGTGCTTCTATGTTCATGTATTTTGGGTCTTCTTCAGACAATTACTTCTGTGTTATTGGCGAAAAAGTTATCTAAATATTTTGAGTGGAATACTATGGTATATCTGAAAATTGATGATGCTTTCCTATCTGAGGAAACCATGCAGTACTGAGCAGGTAATCCAAAACTTTAAAAACTTTTAAAATCTAGTATTTTAATCTCTAATTATAAAAAAGTGATTTGAGAGAGATACACAAAATCTTACCCAGAACTGTGACTGAAAAATAATATTATCCTAATTAGAAACCATATAGCAGTTTGTATGGCTCAAATAATCACTGGATTTGCAGGCTAAAGATTTAGTAAATGATTCATGGAATCCCTAAAGAATTATCAGTGTTTTTAATGTTGTGCCTCTTCTACAACAATGATGACTTTTGGGGACTCTTGCTCACTTATGGGACATGTGGGTCATTTGAAAGCTTGAATATTCATTATGAGATGAGCTGGAACTGGATATGCAATATGTATGGTTGAAAACTAAATTTTATGTAAATTCTACAGTGATGTTTTCTGGCTCAGCTAGAATCCATTCTACTGTTTATCTTTATACTAATAATGGTCTCTTAGGCTTTTTTTTAAGCCTCTCTGTATATTTTTTTTTCTTTTAAAATGAAAGATGAAGATCCAAAGAAAACAATTTTTAAAAACAGAAATAGAAACACTAGGTAAAAAGAATTAATGCAATCTCTGCATGTATTATGTGGAAATCTTTTGCAAAATTGCAGCTTGGAATTTTATTCCTAGGACATTAACCATTTCAGTTTTTAACAGTGTTGCTCTCTGTTTCCCCATATTTCAAAAAACGTTTGTATCTACTTTTCAAATTCTGGTTATTTTTGTAATATTTATTAAAGTATTCCTTCTCCAGAGCTGTAAATCCAGTTCTCTGGAAGCAACAAAATCTGTGGCATAGCTCTGAAATGAGAATTAACCTTGATTACTACAGTAATTTACTAATCAAAACTGGAGACCTGCTAATCAAGCCTGAATTACCAGCTGCTTGGTTTTTATAGTGACATAACCAAAATTGAACATTTGGTAAACAGGAGTCCTATTTATGAGGGGAAAAAATTGGCATATGGCCATATACATCTTAACATATTTATCACTATATTGTTGTGATTTCCTTATCTGCTGATGTAGGCATCCCCCTTCTAACTTAACCCATCCATCCACCTTACCCCAGAATGATGAATTTTAGGTTACCCTGGAACTGGAGTCAGAGTAGACGGTCTCCCATTTCAAGAGAGGTTTTCTCATCAACCTGTTGGTTTTGGACTGAAGGAGGGGAGTCTACTACAGAGTTTGTTAGGAAGCACCTTGGAATAAAGGAAGCAGAAAACTGAAAACAGAAATGAGAAGCATGGACAACTGCCAGTAAGGAGACAGCTGGGAAAAGCTGCAGGAGGAAATGGCAAAGAACATCCATGTGGTGCTGGTGAGCCCAGGGCTGGAGGGGGTGCAGACAGCTCTGGAGATGCAGGAGAGCATGGAGAACATTTCCTGGGGGAAATGTGAGAGTGAATCACTGAGGACCTGAAGGAGGAAGGCACTGACTGCTCCTGTGAGTAACTGCATCACCTGCATTAATGTACAATGTGCCAGTTATTATAGCCTGACAGGTCTAGGATTTTTAAAGTATTTGTCTGGTTTCCACAAGTGAAACTAATTTAATGTCTTTATTAATTCTTTTCAGTCTGATTTCTGTTAATTTTTTCACCTCCCATATGGCATCCTGTATCCACTGACACAGAAAATAATTTCCCAGTATTTTCTTTAATGAATGACCTATTGTGAACAACAAAAAACTCCCTATATTGTACAATTCTTCCATAGAAAAACTGATAATTAATATAAATAGGGAAAGGACTCCAAAATGGGGATATTTTTTGTTGTCTGAACTGTGGATGATATTTCATTGAGGCATCTTGTGCAATTTAAAGAAAAACTGTTCAAATGATTGTCATGGGTAATTGTGCTGTTAAAAAAGGTGAAGAACAGAAACACAAAAAGACTGTTTCAAGAATAATGTTTACAGCATAAAATTCTGTAGGCTCTTTCCCAGTCTCTCGATGTTATTTTAGTCCTAATCCCATATTCTCTCAACTCTTAGCATAGAAAATATAGATAGTGCTGCCTCCATTTTTTCACCATCTTGTCTCACAAAGCTGAAATACTGTTTTTCTCTTTAAGTCTTGAATGCACTTGTGCCTAACAGGAATGAAGAAGTATAGGGATTAATTAAAATGTGTCAAATGGTTTCTAGCATATTTAGACCTTGAAGAATGTGTGTGCCCAGTGACTGTGTGTCTGAGCATGACCCTGCAAAGCTGTAAGGGACAGCAGCTCAACACAAGCCAGCCTCACGTGCAGCCTTACAGCTCTCTTGCAGCAAGTGCAGTCCAATCACATCATGCAGCAATTAGAGCAGCACACTTTGCTGCTTGGATCAGCTCACATCACTTCAGAGTGGTTTTAAGTATCAGGAAAAGGCAGCAACTCCAAGCTGGAACAGAGAGTGCTATTCCTAATGTTGTGTCCTCTTGGCAGGAGGGGCATCCGTGAGGATAAAGTTCCAGATTTTAGGGATGGATGCTGTAAGGATCAGTAGGTAATGACTTAGAATATTTGGAAGGTCAAAGAAATAAAAGTGAAATAAGTGGCTTGGACAGAGTTAAGCAACAGGAGATATTTCCCCCTGGCAACTGGGATGGGATTCTGCTCCTCTCCGTTTCATGTCTCTGCTTCTTCCTGAAGCCATGTTGGGGCATCCAGAAACTTTCCATCAGAAGAGATCAGTATTCCCTTACATATTTAGGATGATCATTACACCCCATCAGAATTTCAGAAACCCAATAAATCCACCTGAAAATTTGGATCATTTCAGACTACACTGGGAGGTAACAGGAGCTCCGCACAATGAGAAAGAGCAGATGAAGTCACTGAAGAGGAAAGACTTGCATGAAGGAATGATTGCTATGGAGGAAGGCCAGAAAAAAGGTAGAAAACCATGAAAGTAGGGACAGAAAAAACTGGGAACAGGAAGCCAAAATAATGAAGTGACACCATAATGGTTTAGTGGCTCTAAAGCAAGGAAAAATTATGAAAGCATTTTCATTTATTCATTTTCAGAAACCAAAAAACAAAACAAAACAAAAGGTAGGGCATAAAGAGAGGCAAAAAACCTCCAAGCCCAAAGAAAGTAGAACATGTGAAGAAAAAGGGCAGCAAAGGAAGAGGAAACAAAAAGAGAGAAAAAAAGAATGTTGAAAGAAAAAGAGTGGATGATGGGGGAGGAGGCAGCACAGAAAAATCTGACGTACAAGGCTTTTAGGTAAGTGAATTTTATTTGTATATGTCATTTCCTACTTTTTATTGCATTTCTCTGGCAACCATCCCACAGTTCCATAACCTATGGGTGGGTGGGATGAGGTGGCTAAGAGGGCAGAATGGTAGTTTTTGGCAGAATATTGACACGACTTGAGTCGGGTCATTACTTGTGGTTGTCATTAGACAAATATGGAAACTGGGTTAATGGGGCAGGTGCTCAGGAATCCTACAGGCTGGAGGAGTCTCAGTTTTCAAGACCTGACTCACACAGAAAGGGAGAGCCCCAAATGATTCAGTGCAGTGAAAGCAACAGCGAGCAGTGGTCCCAGCATTGCAGGGGCTACAGGGACCTGTTTCAGATTTACAAAAGGGTTCTCAACAGTCAGGCATCCTTCAGTCCCTTAGCAGACTTAGGAAGGTGGACAGTGCATAGTCCTCTCTATTGTTAACTTCCTTTTTTGCAGTCATTGGGTGGAAATATTTTTTTTAGTGCAGAATGAGATCCTGAAGCACAGCTATATGGCTAAACATGGTTTTCCCAGAAAACATTCTGAACTCTGAATCTCCGTCTTTTCTAGGTATCTTTTGTTTCTTTTTGCTCTTTGTCTGGCTTTTTACAGAGTTTTTTCTAATTATCTGAATTTAAAAGGGAAAACATTCTAAAACACACAGTGTTACAAAAAATGCAAGGTAGGTTTTTGCAGACTTTAGAAGATGCAATAGCTGCCATCACGAGTCAGGCAAAATGTCCATGTAGGCCAGTGTCTTCTCTTTGAGAGTGAGAACAAGGAAATGCCCGGGGAAAAGTGTATGAACTCATATATATCACTCATATAGAGCTATTCTTCTTCCCATGTGTGCTTCTGCCCTCTAAGGAATCACAATCACAGACATTTTGATTTGAAGCCTGGATCTTGCTCATCATGTTTAGTAGCTAGTGATGGATTTCACTTGCATGATTTCATGTAATCCCTTTTATGGTCCATTTACACTTTTGACCTCCACACCATCCTGTGGCTATGAGTCCCATAATTTCATTATGCACTGTAAGGATAAACCACTACTTTTGTTTGCTTTAGGACTGATGCCTGATCATTTAATTGTGGCTCCTAGCCCTCTGTTTGTGGGAACTGGGGAACTGGCTCTATGTGTTAGAAATAAGGATGATTTCTAAATAATCCTTAGAAATAAGGATTTTTGAAATTAAAAAAACTCTCTTGCAATTTTAAACCCTTATGATCAGGCAATGTTGTGCTCCTCCTCTAGAAAAATCTTTTCCTGGAAAAAAGGAAAAATTTCAAACTTCACCGGCAGCCTAATGAAATTAGAATTAATTAAAGGAAAAGTAGTCTTATGGTGTTCATACTGCACAGATAAGTACCCTTTTTTTATTTCTCCTATATTGTTCCTTTCTCATGTCACATCACAGTGCTGTTGGCAGTTCCCTGGGATGTGAAACAGTCTATTCCTAATGCCAGGATCTGTGGCACAACTGTAAGTATAGGCATGGGGGAGTATGTTCCACGAGTCCTCTGCAACAGGAGGAAGGCAAAAGGTCTGGCAAGTCAATGAAGAAAAAATAGGACTCAAATCTGAACAAGACACTTGAGCATGGACAGATATATACAAAGGGTTGGCTATTGTGTGAACACAGTTTCTCAGAAATTAGTAATTGTCATGTTCACATGCCACTTCCCCAGTATTTGATGTAAATATTACTGTTTCTTTTGCACTTGCATCTAAGCTATCTTGCAATTGGTGTTGAGTGAAACCATGTGTATGGATGCATGCTTTGGGGCAGCTGACATGCTGCTGTTTCACACCCTGCTTTGACCAGTGGTAATCCACTTGTATGCCCACACTTCTAGTTTCTTAGACTCTTTGTCTCTGTGGAGGTAAAGGAGTCAAGAGTTGTACCAGCTTGTATGGCACACCAATGGGATAGGTGGCCCCATGGGAGCTGGTGGGGCTGGTCCTGTGTGCAGTGCAAAATGATCTGGTAATTTCCTCAGTCTCCCATATTTCAAGCTGTGCAGGACAGAGGGGGTTAAGAAGTGACGTGAGGCAGAAGCAATGTTTCCATCTTCCTGCAGACACTGGTTATTCACATGTCCTCTTTGCACCATCTTCTAGTTCTGTGTTATTTTGCATAATTCCGATCAGATTTCTCTACAAAGAAACAAAGAATGGATTCCGGGATAAAATAAAACCTGTTCTGTTAAAAAATGCACTGTTTGTGGCAGTACTTAGAGCAGTGATGAGAGGTTAAAAAAAGAGGTTGACTCTGACCAAAGAATCAAAGTTAGTGTAAGAGAATGTAATGCAACACAAGGTGTGGTAGCACAAAGACTGCAGGGGGGGGGCTTGTTTACATTCAGTTATGGCAATCAATATTCAGCACTTTAAAAGAAACAACAGTGTTTCTTCAGTCTTCACTGAACTGCAGGAAGAAACAGAATAACTTTAACAAATATCACAAAATATATCACAAATGAGTTGTATTGGAAATATATTAGGTGTCTTTAAAAAGAAAAAAGAAGGGAGATTGGAAAAGGAAGCAGCACAAGCAGGAGGAGAGACAGCACACAAAGATTTACTTCTGAGTGCTACAAAATATTGGACTAAAAATAACATTAAAGATGAAATTTGCAATGAATCTCAAGCTGCTAAATTCCCAAAGGCTGGGTCTGCCAAAGGCTCTGTTGGTTTCCTCTGTTCTTTTCTGTCTTTATTTAAATATTTTATACAGTTGTCTATGTTCATGTGTAGTGCGAACTGTCATTTATATTTCAGTCCACTCTAAAATGGATCTTAGACTACCTCAAGCTGTGCACTGCAGTGAGTAGTTTTAAACTGAGAGGTAAGCTGAAGTGGTAGAGACAAATGAAGACTGATATTTAATGTAGTTTTTGTGTACTTATATTTTGCTGTCATGTATTTTGCCTTAAAACTGATTTGTAATTTTATGTGTTTTGTGACATTATGATAAGATATGATGTGAGCGTGGTTTCCATTTAGCAAAAATGCACTGATGTATTTTGAGGCAGAGTGGTTGACTGTGGGAATTCTGAATTCTGACCTTAGGGTTTAATGTTTAGCAATAACAACATGCAAGTTTAGATCTGCAGTCTTAAATGCTTCTCTTTGTACTCTGGACTTGCCAAGGTAAACTTTTCAAAACAAGACAGCCTTACGTGTATTTCAGATGCACTTCTGTGGTGGGCCCACAGGGTGCTAAATACCCTCATGTCTCCTTTGTCTTAGGAACACAGGGCACACCTTCCCCAGAAAAATTGGGACTTAATCATGAAGCTGGGTTCATCACCTTGGGATAGACCCTCCCACCCATCTGATGCTGAGGGAGGAAGCAGAGAGACCTTTTATATCCCCCATAAAAACAAATTGCAGCAGTCGTGGTGGCTGGAGCACAGAGAAAGCTTCCTAATTGCTCCTCACAGGGTGGGAGGCACCCGAGCTGGGGCTGGAGGGGTCACCACAGGCAGAGCTGTGGCACTGACAGCAGTGGGCAGGGTGATGGAACTGACAGCAGAACCATGTACAGTGCTCCAAACCTGAAAGGAGCAATGTTCCCTTCAGGGGTGGTGCTGCTATGGCCTGTTGCTGATACCCAGGGCTGTCTATGAGATCAGGTACAAAAGTTAAGATATCTTAAGGTGGGATTCTGTGTTGGTTTTACACCAGCGTGAGAACAATAACATTAGTGGTATTAGACTCCATTTCATCAGTTCTAGTAAGAGAGAATTCTTAAGAAACTATGTTGCTTTCTTGCTTCTGAACAAATGTCATGAAGAATAAAAAAAGTAAAATAATAAGTAGAAAAGAAGTTAGAAAGCCTAAGAAGTTTTTACTCATTGGAAGCTTTGACTATTAAAGACTTGATAAATCGCCACTGAAACACAAGCAGTTCTGCAATTTGATAGATCAGATTTCATTTTTTCTCTAATTCAGAGTGAAGATGAGCAGGCTTACTTTTTGCCCATCTTCTTCACAGATCAAAACCGTTCCTTTCCTTTTATTTGAGTGATCAACTTACTAGAAGAGCTCAGTGTATATGTTGTGACTGTAGTAAAATTCTTATTCACAAGCCTCTAAGTAGTAATGCAACGTTGGAATTATGTAAACCTTAATACATCTCAGCAATGCTATCCAAAGTATATTGTATGTCTCCTCCACATAATACAGATGCAAAGGCAATTAACTATGTTTCATAAAGTATTACTTCTTAAAATATTTTGGCCACACTATTAAAAAGTTAACTCTTCTAAGTAGTGTTTTTACACTAAGCTAGAAAAGTACTTTTCCATAGAACAGACTCAAGTGACTGCAATGTAAACCCTGGAAAGATACATTAATCTCATGACTTTTTAGGAATATATTAATGGCATGTCAATGGACTTATAAAAGGATTGTGGGGTTTTTTATAGTCTTGTGTATTAAACACATATTATTATTATATACATATGTCTAAATCAACTCTGTGATAATTTGTGTTTTCTAAAAACCTTCTAAATCAAGCAACACTAGAAGACAAAACAAGCATGCAACGTTAAACAGATTTAAAGGCAGAAAATACGGTAAAATCCTTCAGAAAATATTTCTAAAATGTGTGATTTCCAGCCCACTAACTTTGAGGCAGTTGTGTAAAAGCTCTGGTTTTAACAAGGTCTTCTACACCTGGACCATTGGGAAAATACTGTCTGCCAGCAGAGCTGGGGGAGATAGGTCATTTTTAAGATTAGGTCTGTAAGGAAATCTTTATGAGAGTGTCCACAGCTTGGCACTGTACACACCATCACAGCACCCTTCATTCAAAGAGGAGGAAAATCCTGGATGTGGCTCCATGAAGGTTCAGTCCTACAAAATGCTGTGTAACCTAATCCAGCAAAACACTTAAGCACTTAAGTTTTAAACTTAAGGGACAATATATGTAAGTCAGATATATACTTTTCTACAAGATGCAGGATCAAATATATATGCTCCTGAAGGAGGTATAAAATGCATGAAAATAAATTTTATGGGAAAATGTATAAGTGGCTTCATAGGTAATGACAGAAGCCTCCATTTTCAGTTCAAGGAATGCTTACATTTTCAGCATGTTGTCTCTCAGTAGTCCTTCAGTAGTTTACCAGTTTGTATCTGGCCCTGAAATTTCCATCAATATAATGTCTTTGGAACTTAAAAGATTTACAGTCTCTCAGACTGGTTTGGCATTGATGACAAAAATCCCAATTTTGCTCTCAAAAGGCATGATTGAGCCAGTTAACATTTATTTTAGCCTTGCAGAAGGACATATTGCTCATTTTATATATAAATTATGCCAAAATAAGATTAAGAAACATCATTAAATTGCACAGTAAGTCAGAGGCACGTAGTCATAGACTGAGGATTCCTTCCTTCTTGACTCTCACTTCCTTGCTTTATACAGTGCTTTTGATAATGTGTCTGTATTCCCATAGCAATATTATTCTAGCACATGGTAATGCAATAGTTTTGAAATATGCTTTTCATGTGATGTGTGAAAACATAAAGTCTATAGATGTGCAGTACACATGGATAGAAGAATCCATATTACAATATGTAGCTACAAGTATAATAAATGGAAATTGATGAAAAAGGAATCTCTCTGCTGGGATTTTCAAGAATTAGACAAATGTACATTGTTCAAATAAGGCAGAATATTCTGCTTCTTGTCACAGAAAGAGCAACGAACATGTATCAGAAGAGAAAATCAGCTGTTGCTTGGTAAGTACCCTGTGATTTTTCTTGACTGCTGCCTACTTGCGTCCTACCCTGTTTGACTGCTGCCATTTGCACCAAGTCCAGAACTTCCTGAGTAGATCAGGGGTGCTGACTGCTTTTTGGTTGTTCTGTCTTTTGGAAGGACACTCTCAGGAAAACTAAAACTACAGCAACACAATACCATCTCTTCAGAAATATTTTTGTTAATTAATTTAATTTGCGAGTGGGAGCTCAGTCAATACGGTTGTGATGTTAATTCTTGCTCTGGTCTTCTTGTCTTTGAGGTAAAAGAGAAACCCAGAAAGGTGAAACTGAATGCTATTTTTCTTTTATTTTTTCTTAGGCAGTCTTTGCACAGTAAGTGAAACAACTCTTTGTAATTTATATATACATATATATGCTAGGTGGTTTTAATACTTATTATTTTAGCAATAGTAGCAGTAGTAATAGCAGTAAGTAGTAGTACTATTGGAAGTCCCTCTGTAAGGCTCTGTGCAAAGAGATCATTAAAAGACAGCATTCTGGAGATGATGCTCTATCTAACTGGAATCAGCAGGACATAGGAACTACATCCTGTATGATGAATAACAAAAGAAAGGGTAGTTTACATTCTTTGATACATTTCTGCTCGATTAACCCCCAGTGGGATTTTACCCCTCCAGTCACATTTTTTTGTTCCTCTAATCTTCTTTTGTATTTGCTCACTGACCCCAAGCATGTATTTGACTTGTGACACTATTTCTGTTAATAAAATACAGGCCATCTGACCAGCATTCACACCAATGAACTACAAGGTGATGATTACCTCATTGTACATGCTAGGAGTTAGCGACACACAGCAGTGTAAGGCTGGTGGTTGGGTGGGCTTGAGCATAACCAGCAAAGACAGCACGAGTGATTCTGAACTGTGATTGCAAAACCAAACTAAAATAGTAACCTCCTTCCAAATATATAATACTACCCATAGAATAACTCTGTATCTCCTTATGTATTGTTCAGCTCTTCTGTATTATCAGTTGATAAAGTTTCAGGGATTACGGCTTTGCAAAACACAATTATAGCTATAATGTGGAAATTTTCAGTATCTGTGTCGGTGGTACTTCATAAAATCAAAATTACCCTATTTACATTTTGGGTTATCAATTATAATTATATGCCTCATGAAAAAAATGCATCAGCACTCAGTGGTAATAATTTCAGTATAGTGTTTGGAGGCTAAATTAACAACGAAAAGCATAGGTGAGCTCTTTCTAGGCAAAGTATTATTTTTTTTAAAAGCACTACTAGAAATGTAGCTTTTTTTTTTTTTTTTTTTTTTAATAATATGCATATTAATGAACTTATTAGTGCTTTCACCCAATCCTTAAGCCATGAATCTTATGAAAAGCCCTGTTAATTGTATGTTACGTGAAAAAATCATGCCAAAGCCATTTATCAGACATGTAATCCGTGGCTCTGTTTTGTGACAGGAAGCCATTATTTCTACTGAAAAAACAAATCCGTTAAATTTGAACTATTAGATTACAGCAGGGTTAAGGCTGCTTCTGTGCTGTAGAGTCACATCAGGGTCACAGCCCAGTTCTAGAGATGTACTGCAAGAGCTTCATATCTGATTAAGACAAAAAACTGATAAAAATGTAATGCAGACTAACAATATGGAATTATCTGATGCAGTTTGGGGGGATAGGGGCAGGGGGTATAACATCATTCAGTTTATTTGCATATGTTTGTTCTTTCTACTGAAATCAATCTCTTTGAAGGAAGCAAGAAAACTTTAGAAAGAGAAAATATTATTAATGCTGGTAAGAGAACACAGAATAAAATCTTTAGTAAACATTTCTTTCCCAGTGTTGATTATCATTCTGCCTAATGTTTATTTTCATAATTTTCTTTGATCCAAACACAAATAACAATAAAGTTAGCTCCATTTCTTTGAACTAACAAAACTATACTGTGGCCAAATTTGGAGCAAATTTTTAAGTGGCTTTTTTGTTTTTCTCCCAATCCACATAACAGTTTTATAAAGTAGATATTTGCATAACTCACACCTTCTCCTGTATAGGAATTTTTCTATGGCTGACAGTAATTTACCTGCTGTGGACCCCTTCCTGACCTTATCAAAAAGGCTGAGGGCAGTAATCATCTGGGCACATACTCAATAGGAGCCAAGGAAGAACCACTGGTTCAGTACTTTGGATCAGGGCTCACCCCACTGTGTTACAAAAGCTGGTCCAGTTTATAAGAATTCCCCGTGGCTCAGCTGGGCTGCCTGGTGGGTTGTAAATTCAGGATGTCAGTCAGTCTTCCCTCCCTGCATCTCCTGCCCAAACCTACCTTGCAGGCTGCAGGGATGGCAGAGCACCAGGTCCTACAGACCTGTCAGGGGCTCTGCCCAAGGGGACCTGAAAAGGCATTGCCACTGCTTCTCACTTCTGGACCAGAACCAAGCAGACAAAACACAGGTTGTAACTACATAATCTTCTTCCATCAGAAATGTGACAGACAGTTATGTACTACAGACTTGGAAGCAGCTACATTCCTAATATAAATATTATAGGATTGTAAAATACCTACTGCAGTATATAACATAGAGCTTGAATTTCAGTCTTCAGTTCTGGGGATGTGTTAGTCTGTACCTACTTAAAAACTGACAAATCACAGATATTCTTAAGAGACCAAAACCACAGGATCATATCCAATACAGCTGAAAAAATCACTGGGACATGTTGCCCAGGGAAGCTGTGATGCCTCCTTGCTGGAAGTGTTCAAGGCCAGGCTGGACAGGGCTTGGAGCAACCTGGTCTAGTGGGAGGTGTCCCTACCCATGCAGGGGGGTGGAAATAGAGAATATTTAAGGTCCCTTCCAACCAAAACCACTCTATGATTCTGTGAAAGCTACTGACGTGTCTCAGAAAGCTGTCCTCTTGTGTGCATGGCAGCACCTGCTGGTCAAGAGCTGATACCTGGGATGGAACCCATACCCATCAGCCTCAGATTCCAGCTAGCATGTATTCTGGCTGCTCTGGTCAGCCCTCCCACATCCAAATATTGTTTGAAACTGGTCAGAGACCTGAATATCAAATTCTTGATGGACAAGTGTGAATCTGTGCACTTCCAAAGGTGAAGAGATTTACATTCTTACATTATTTTAAGTAAAAGTACACAGAAGTGCTCACATGCTAGAAAAGTTTTCCTTTTCTTGTTACTGAAAGAAACAGGACTTGGGCATGTAGAAACAGAGTCTCTTGTATTTCCTAGTCCCTGAGACTGTGTGGCTTGCTGGATAAATCAGAGCTAAACACAAAATTGTGCTCAGTGTGCTTCCCTCCTTCCTTTTTAAGTAAATGTTTCTGTTTGGCATTTCTGCAAAGACAAGCAGAAGGCCTTGTAGACAGCTGTAGTAACATCTGCCTGAGTCTGTAGAAGCCTGAAACAGCAGCAATGAGAGTATAGTGCTTGAAAACTAAAGATGATAGCCTATGTCATGCTGAAAATTCAGCATGCGTTACAGCTTGAAATAAATCAGAAACTGCATTAAAATAAACAGTATATGGCTTATTATAGTGATGGCTTCAGTTTGGGTTTTTTGGTTTTAGTTTTTGGGTTTTTTTTAAATAATCCATTAAATAATATTCATTTTGATATTCAGTTATATCAGTTATATTCAGTTCTTTATATTCAATTTAAATAAAATTATTGAGATAACATGCTTTGCCACTGATCCAGGCCTTAGTAGGTGTAAGGCTTTTGTGGTGCCTGCCATAGGATGCAGCTGGTATCGTAGCTACCTTGATGTAGAGTATGCCTGTCTTTAAAATTCTTTTTCAAAATGGCTCAGAAAGCATGAATTGTGCCTCAAAAATCTGATGTAATGTAATCCCACAGTAATTCTTCTTCCTTTATCTCTGGTAATTTTCCTATGCTGGTTCTGAGGTGTTCCCCTCTGCTCAGCAGGGGTGATTTTGTTCTTTTTCTTTGTTGCTATTAATTTTCTTGTAACTGCTATCTCCTATATTCACATAGCATCCACTATCGAGCTACTAAAACAGTGTTCGACTGCATTAAATCCCCCATTTAAAAACAGTAGTAAAAGATTTTTACTGAATAAACACATAAAGCTTCTCTCAGATCATGCAATGGGGAAACTGAATGTAAAGCTAAAGTTCCCAGAACTTGGGGGAGGACAAAGAAGCAGTTTACTAAAGAGCCTTTTCCCAACACTCAGTGCTCTGATAGTCCTTGGAGGAAATAATAAATCTTTCTCTTTGTCACTCTTCCCTAGGTTTCTTTTGTTGTTCAGGATTTTTTTAAAAAGGTAAGAAAAAAAGAGTCTATGTACTTCTTACAAGGCAGCTTCCTTGATGTTTCTAGTAGTCCAATCAAGGGACAATATTGTGTGCATAGGAAGGGAAGATTCATCCTGTAAAGGAATTAAAAACAAAAGTGGAAATCCTTTGTAAGAAGAAGAGTGGTTGAGATTATAGCTGCGTGCTTTCTCTAATGACTTTGCAAACATTTAGCCAGAGATAACCTAGAAATCCAGTTGCACTTTATTTAATATTCAGATAAGGACCATTCACCTGCTGTTAAGCTACAACATCTACAATCATTCTTTGAATACTGATAATTATGTGAAGCAGACTCCCCCAGAGGCTGGTAGTCTAGTCTGGATTCACCTGGAATACAAAGATGAATAATATTGCATATTACATGCACCCAAGTAGTTGCAATTTATAGAAATGTCCATTTATGTTCCTGAAAAAAAAAAGATGTGTATTTCCCTAGGGGTGTAGTACATGGTGATAAAAACCTGTGTGGGGGACTGTTTGGATTGTAACTCCTAGTGTGCCTGTTGTTGATTAATTAATAAACAAATAAACTGTTATATTTAACCAGATAGCTCGCTCCAGGACCATAAACCAGAAAATGTTAAGGAAGTATTTTGTGTGCCTCCCCATAAGGAAGGGTTACTCAGAGACAGGAGAAATGAGTGCCAGAAGTGGCATCCAGACATATGTGGATACATTTTTAAAAGATGGATAACATTATGAATCTGCTCTCTTTGCCTCCTCCTCTTTCTCCCATCAGGTGCCCTGTCCTTGCTCTCCCCTCTCATTTGCTGATGGCTGATAACACCTTAGCTCCACCAGGGAAGCAACCGGGAAGTTTGCTCCTTCCTCCCAAGACTGAGGTATAATTAGAACAACGCACCTGCTCAGTCCTCCGGTGACTCCGTTAGTCTACATCCATGTCAAAATCCATGCTGTGAGGGTAATTTGATCATCTCGCTTACTTTTTTCATACACTTTAGATGAATAAACCACCAGAACAAGCCTCTGTTGAGTTGGTTCAGTTTAATCTCACAAATTTGTGTCAACTCTTTGTTGCCAGAAGAATTTTATCATTTGATCTCATGGTTACACTTTAGTCAACTTTAGTACATATTTTATTTCACTCTCCAGAATATAAAATTCTATTTTGTGTCAAAATCATCTTTTTATTATTATCTACTTATATTTCAGTGATACTTACGGGCTTCAGCTGAGATCAGGGTCTTGTTGTACGAGACAATACAGAAACACACAATAAAAGATTTCTAGTCCCAGGAGCCTTGTAAGCTAAATAGAGGCAGGGAGAAAGGAAATATTGCCCCCATTTTGCAGATGGAAAACTGAAGCTCTGACAGTCTTTCCATGCAACACAGTACAGTAATACTGAAAAGAGAGTTCTGAAACAGAAACAAAGTCCAGAATCTACGCAAAATAAAAGTGGATTAAAACCCTATTCCACTGGCAAGCATCACTGTAAATTCAAATTAGTTATAGATGTAGACTGGTACCATTTGCACACATCCCAAGGCTCCCTTGGCCTTATCCATGCCGTCCATGCTTATCCCTGCTTCAAAGACAGAAGACACCATTTTTTGATGCTGTCTTCTTAGGCTCATAAAAGTTACTCTACCGCTGCTTCCTCTGGCACTTAATAAAACTTTACCTCTAGTCCTGTGATGCCACAGTGGTGTCAAATCTCTCTGACTGCAGCAGCTTCCAGGCTCAGCAGAGATACATCAAGGGTCTGTTAGGTTCTCCTTCCCAACATCTAAAGGGTAATGTAATCTTTTTGTCCTTGAACACAGCCTGGAATCTCCTGCTTTAGAATACTTTTCCTCATTTAATCTTTTTCTCTCGGCAGACCCTGTAAAATCCTGGGGAAGCAGAAGCCAACAGAGAGTATTCTCTGAGGACCAAGCAGCAGAGGAGCACCTCAATATTCCCAGCAGCCATAGCAGAAACAAGTGGAAAAGGTAAGTTCATTGTCTTTCTTTCAAAGTGACCAAAGATAGGAGGGGAGACTGCCAGGAATGAGGTTGGGGGTAGCAGTTCCCACAGAAGTGCTTGTGTCCCCCTCAGATCTGCTGGGCTGCTGCAGACATTTGCAAACCAGGCTGATGAATTTGCTTTACAGAAATCCATGAGCTAAATTCTTACCCTTCTAACTGTGCACCACTACAACATTGCCTTTTGAGTAAAAAACAGTTCAGACTAATTGTCAAGGATCAGATAACAGGAAAATATTTCTATTTGACAGTGTACTATTTTTCAATTGTTCCTCTGTTACATATCTAAGTAAACATTTGTTCCACTTATCATTTCTGAGCAAAAGACATGAATCATTTGACTAGTAAAACCACAACGACAGCTGTTGCTTATTAGAAACAGTCATCTTGTTCAAGGGCCTGCTTTGGAGGAGTTCTTCAGGAAACTGTTTCTGCTTTTAGTGCTTTACAGTGCAATGAAAGCAAAGTTGCAGAAATTAGGGCATTTTATTTTACTTCTGTGACTGGCAAAACACACAGGCACACACAGAGCAATCCTTACAGCTGAGTTAGAAGCCCCCAGGAAACAGGAAAATATTCATTTGAGAGTATTACTAATGCTATGAAATTTCTTTTTTTTTATTTTGTGACATTTATGCAGTTCTCTACATTACAGGTCAAGCAAAAGTGGAGTAAATTTGTAAATAGGTTGTAGTATTAGGGATTTTGGTGTTGGGTACATTTATACCAATGATTATGCATGCAGCACAAACATTTTTCCCTATTCTTTGTTTCTCCAGGTCTCAGAAACAAGTTAATTCCAGATTCATAATCTTCCTAGAAGCAAGCCAGCAGTGGCTGCTACTACATCACTTTCAGATAAAGCTTCTACATTCACTGGTAAAAGAAAAAACAAACAAACAAAACACAACTGCTCTAAAAATCTGATCAGGATAGGAAAACTGGGGAGGCCTACTGTACTTTTGCAACAAAATACTTTTTTAATTAGTGGAAAAAAAGTAGGGAACTGAAAATTAGACTACAAAGAATTCAAGAACAAATAAGTGAAACTGTGTCAGGTTAGACATAAAGATTTTTCCCTTTCTAGGGTGCTTTCAAAGGCACTAGAGAGCATAAGGGCCAAAATCTGTGACCTGCATTAAAAAAAATATTGTATCAAACAGAGTCCTAAAAGTTAGGCATTTTATCAAAGAAAATGGCTGTATCATGCCCTTATTGCAGCTTTGAAAAGGGGAAGCCAATGACTAAATGAGCACAGAAACTGCACTGATCCCAGCAGGGCAGAGGGGAGGAACGTTGGCAGGGCAGTGTAGAGATGCTACCAAGCAGTAGAGATGCTACCAAGCAGTCTGCTCCTAAGTTAAATAGAAGCACTTGTGGCTTTGTGGCTGTTGCTTAAATACAATCCAAAACATTTTGTTTGAAAATACTGAGGAAGAAATACTAAAAATAGAAAGGATTATTATATTATGGTAAAAGAAGAGGAAAGCAAAACACAAACACAGTGAAGAGAAGTGTCTCACTGAAGAGGCAAAGCTGAAGTTTATTAGAGGCTAAAAATCTGCAAAACTGTCACTAGTTCAATAATAGTATTCAGTGAGATTTCTAAAGATCATATCCTGTCCTTCATTCACCCTCACAGCACTCACTGATAGGAGTCAGCACTTTGCTGCAGCTGGATATTTATAAGTCATTTGTTCTGTGTAACATGCCTGTTCTTACTAATCTTAGTCGAGTAAGTAGTCCATCCTCATGTGTCATCCCAGGGAAGTCAAATGTGCTATTAGCATAAGTGATGATTACTTATCTGTGTGAGGTCTTGTGAGGTTGGGTCTTTCAGCATCAGTATACTTGACATGGCAGTCTTTCTATTATAATTTAATAAAATGGGGCCCAATTCAGTTCAGAGGTGCCTTGAGGAATAAGCTGGGCTTAAATGGTGCTTATGCCTTTGACTGGACCTCTGCAAACCCTGAATTTCATTGAATGAATACAAATTACTCAGAAGGGGGGTTATTAGCTACATACTCGCTTCTTTACTGTTGCTTGGAACGCGGTGCCTTTGCAAAGGCTTGAGCAAGGTACTGAAAATCTGCATGCACTCAGAAGAAAGTTCTGGTAAGAGCTTTCCTTTGTGAAAACAGAGATGTCAATAAGAAGTAGTTCAGAGAATCTGCACATGTAGATAGGTACCTGCCATTCTGGAAGGATACTACACAGTAAAAAAGGGCACTGTAAGGCAATGGAGAAAACTGCATCTCACAGCTGTGCTGAAGGAGAAATCCCTCTTGCAGTCAGATAGATAGAAAAGGCCTAATCCAGAACCCTGGGCAGTCAGTGGAAATCTTTCCATTCTGATGAGCTCTGAGTTAGGCCCTTACTGAGCAAACATGCTGAGGCACCCCTGATGTATCTTAGTCCTGGGTAACTGTGTACGTAATGCACGTAGTGTAACATCTGTAAAAGGAACCAGCTATCTATAATCAGCTACTTGGTGCAAGAATCAATCAGTTCATTTTCTATGCTGTGCACCTCTCCCAAGGAAGAACTTCTAATTGCCGCCTGGATAAATCAGTGAAAGACATCACTCCTGCTAACCACATGATTTTAAAGGGTTACTGGTATTTCTAACAGTTGATATGCTCCCTCCTAAATTTTTCATGTATTTTTTTCTTTACCAGATTTCTGAGCTGCTACTAGCCTTGGACCGGCTCTTTGATTCTCTCTGAACCCTCATTCTGAGATACTACAGCTCTCTTAATGTTTATGTCCTTTGTGAATACTCCTGCAATTCCTTGTGACCTTTGTGACCATCTCCTTAATTCCTAGTTCTCCTGATTCCTAAAGGGTAAGGGATATAAGAAAAATTTGGGTCACATTTTCCTAACCCACTAGCTGCTCACTCTGCTCTGTTACATGTAATCTGCTTACAGAGTGCACAACGAGTGGATTTCTATGTGACCCCTAAAGTTTGTTAGGTTTTTTTTGCTTTTTTTTTTAAAAAAGATACATGAAGAAGTCTAACTGGGTAGTACAAATAAAATATTGCACAGCTGTTAGACCCAGAGGGCCCGGCACACAAAGTCACAAGCAGTGGACATGTTATAACATTTGATCCATATTTTTGCTTGCTGTATCCACTAGAACAATATGCTGTTTGTATACCCACTGGACTTCCACCTTTCCAACCTGATGCTTGTGAAGAATTATTTATTAATTAGCACATAAATTATTTGCCAAATTATGTTTATTAAAGGAACAGACGCAGGTCAGTCCTATAAAATCACAGGTACAAAGTGCATTTTACACAACGTGTCACTTAGAC
Organism: Heliangelus exortis; assembly: GCF_036169615.1. NCBI lineage: Eukaryota > Metazoa > Chordata > Aves > Apodiformes > Trochilidae > Heliangelus > Heliangelus exortis. The sequence continues at coordinate 9,714,607 of NC_092434.1, forward strand.
CTTTGGTGAAAGACTAAAGTCTGCATATAAAATGGCAAACAGGTCCTCACAGGTTTTCAGTAAATTAACAACAAAGAATCTTCATTGTCAATATTAAAGAAACAGTGCTATAAAATCTTTTTATTTATAGTTCTCTGGACAGCATAAGTTTTTCTCCTGTTAGATTTAAAACAATGTTCAGACATTTTCAGAGTCTAGATGCCTTAACTCTTTAATGCCCTCATATAGCCCAAGAATGTCCCACTTCAGCCAGCTGGAATCCATATGAAGTCAGTAGGACTTTCTGATAGAAAAATTAAAAACCTTTGGAAGAAATTAGTGGAATAGGTTTTTAAAATATTTCAAGATATAAACAGCATCATGCTTTAAAAAAGCATTTTTTATTTGCTAGCCACCCAATGACTTGGTTTTTTTTTTATTTTCTCATTAGCCTGGCAGTTGAGCCAGTAGGACCCTTTTATTCCTCCCACTGAAGAAGCACAGAGAAATTCACCAGATCCCAGTGGAAGGGAATTGTTTTCATTAGCATATTATAGAAAATAAAGATTACAATTCCAAATTATTTTGCCTGCAGTCTGCACGCTGACCATGTAAATGGTAATTTGTGAAAAAGTTGACTGTATCCTAAAGAATTAGCTTCCTGCAAGGTTTTACTTGAATTGGTTTCAAAAGAATCTGCTGTTTGGCATCTTTCCTGTACTGAATTTCTGGAGAGTAACTGCATTATGTGCATGTATAACATGCAAAAGGAAACATTCACTGCACTCTTTCTGCTACCAAATGTAACCATAGCACATTGGCTGCGTGCAGAAGAGTTGCCTGAAAGCAGAGCTCTATGCTCTATGCTAGTGTAAAGTTCCAGATGTGTGCATTGCAAGGTAACCATTAATGGAAGGCAAAATACTGTTCTCTTGAACTTGCTGTTGAGTGACAAAGGTTGCTGCATCCAGTGATAGTTTGAATATTCTGCCAACAGTAGATGATAATCTGTCCCTGCCTAAATAAATAAATAAATAAATGCTTCCATCTCCCAAAGCAAATGCCCTGTAAGTCTATAGAAAACAAATTAGGAATGCGTTATTCTCAATGAAAAAAGTCTCCACAAGAGCTATAATTTTATTTTTTTTAGTGCAGAGAATAACATAAATCAAAAGAAGCAATAGTCTACCTTGTGTTTTGACTACTTTGACCCTCTTCAACCCCTGCCAATTTTTATCTCATTTTTGTTTAACTTTGTACATCAGAGTTTAATTTTAAACCTGGTCCTGAAGACAGTGATGTATAGGGTACATCAAGTATAGCTTAAATTACCCTCTCCCCAGTGATTTGAAGTTGAGGGGAGGGTCTTTCTCTGCAGCAGGGTGGGAAAGAGAAATGGTCAGATGTTGCCCTTTGAACCTGACCACCCTCAGCTACAGAAACATTTATGCCAGAACATGGTTTATTGATTTTATTATATTTTAGGATCTCCTAAAACTGTTGGTGAAGTTTGCTGTATATTAATTTTTGACACATGTATATAAAACCAGAAATATGGGGTTGAGCAGAAACTATAAATACAGACAACGCTGCCCAATAAACTTACATCTTTTTCCTTACAGGTTTCTATTTCAGCTGATCAGCCCGAGCAGCCTGTCTTTGAAAATAAATGTTACCTCTCTGATAAGCTAACCAATTTGAAGATTAAAGCTGCATTTGAGGATTAAACTTTTTCTGATTTGATTATTGTTGTCTTGTAGCAGTAGAAGATAAATATTAGTAAAAGGTAAAGTCAAATTCTGCTCACTTTACTCATGTGAGCATTTTATACCACGAGACTGACCAAATTATGCAGGATTTGGCCCTTAAAGTCAGCACTGACTGCTCTGTTTTCTCAGCCCACTAAGGATAAGTCTCCCGTGAAATGTTCCGTGCACCCAGCAAATTCACGAACCCACTGCTGCCACAGAAAACTCGTGCTGATGGGTAGCTCTGAAAACTTGCCATCCAATTATATACCACAGAGCTCTGTATGTGTTTTTTTATTGAGGACACTAAAAACCACAAGAAGTGCTCTACAGCAGACCACAAAATGGGTTTGGCACCTGTGTCTCCTCGGAGCCGAAGTTTTGGAGTTGCGTTATCACGTGGCCTGCTGACCCCGGGAGAGCAAGGCTGACCTTGTCTTACACACAGAAGTCTATTGCTATGACTCCCCTGAGAGCACAAACCAGCTGCAAACTGCTGCAATGATTAACCCTTATGTGTTGTAGATGTAACATCAAGTCATGGTAATAAAGCTTTCACTGCATAACAGATCTCCTGCTTTGTAAATTGTTGCTCTTATCAGCTGAACTCTAGGATGTTATCCCTTTGCTGTGAAGCATGACTGCTGCGTTGTTCACTGGAGAGGCTACCAGATCTATAGAGTCTGTGATATTTATTCAATTGCTTTGGAGAATAATGCAGAGAATACGCTTTGTTTAAACTAAAAATGCAGTGTGTGAAAACAAAAAAACCATGAAATACTCATGCATACAAAACAATATATTAATTAAAATCCAGAATGCCTGTAGCAGATTTGAATCCAGGAACACCAGATTTGCTATAACAGACAACTGTGTTGTTCCATTGAGTCCAGGCTGCTGTTTGTGGAAGTAATTTATACCTAGTGCTTTGTAAAAATGCAAACTCTCCGAGACTGTGACGTCCCTGGACAATTACAGAGTTTTGCTGTTTGGTTGAAAACAGAATTCTTGTAGTAATCAGGACTCACCTCCCCAAAACATAGGCAGTATAAGTCTTATTTTTGTCATGCAGTTCAAATATCAGACCTAATTCTATGCTTCTCTATTTGCATAGAAGCCAGTGGGAGTTTTGAGTGTGTATCAACCTATAATCCAAACTCCAGGCTTGTGAGCTGGGCCCTGGATTCCTCAGAAATGTGATGCTTTTTATCTCAGCGTGCCTGCTACCTTCCAGCCCTTCCCTTCCCAAATCTATGGCCACATCAAGGCTGTGAAAGAAAAGGTGACCTTAATGTAAGCCAGGATATGATACGATACTATCTGCTTTAGTCTGCAAAGAGACAGAAACAGTATCTCTAAGAGATGGAAGCTGCTGTGTATATCCCAAGGACTGCTGCTGCTCACAGTCGCTGTTTCAGAGGGACTTTCCCACACCCCACCAATAGAGCAGAGCGAAAAGGGGTTTTGTTTAATGTACCCACCAACTGCAGCAGTAATTCTGTGTGTTTTGAGGACACGGGGCTGCAGGTCCTGCTGTTGTTGCAGTCTTTCTGCAGCTCAGGTTGGTCAGACCAAAAGCGTTACAGGGCTCAGGCCACAGCTCCAGGGGACTGTCTGTAATTTTTATACAGAACTTTTTTCAAAGGATAAGATCAGCTTCTACCTTCAGGAATTAAGGAAAAAAAAAATTTCTTTTGGTGTAAACAGTGGAAAAGTAAATTCATTTTAAGGAAACAAACAAACAAAATGTTTCCCCAAAAAAGCTAAGGTGTTACAAGTTCTGGGAGGAGCATTCAGATACTTCAAAATGTGACTGAGGAAGGTCTTGCAGTGTTTGGGAGCGTAGCAGTCTAACAGCACCTGCTAAGGGCAGGCTGAAGAAAGGGATTTGAGAAAACTTTTTCAGCTCTGGAGTGACAACTAGGAGGGAGGCTGCAGGGAAGATGGGTTTCCTTGTAAGATTCCCTGGTGTTCAGAGGGAGCGGGTTAGTGCCCTTTTGTAAGAGGCAAATTAACACCACTCTGAGTCCATGACTCATTCTTTTCTCCACCTCTTTTAATCACATTGCTTAGGCTGGCCCTTAATGAAATAGAGGCAGATCTGCAGGAGCTGTGCTTGGGCTGGCCTTGCCAGGGGCTGCATGAGATATTCTTTATTCCTCACCAAGGAAGAAGCTGCCCCAGACTAATGATGCTTTGCTGTTTGGTATCCGGATTCATCTGCTTGAAAAATACCGCAGATAGTTTTATTGCATAAGTTAAGCTCGACAGGGTCGTTCCTCACTCATTAGCACAGGGAGCTTTTTCCTACAGGGACTGCAAATGAAAGCAATGAGCTTCCTCCTCTTTCCCCACCTCCCCCTCCAGAGGTATGTAAGTGTTGTTTTTTGAACACCAACAGCTGTAGTTAAAAAAAAAGAAACAAACAAAACCAAACAACAAAAACAACAAAACTATCAAAACCTCTACAAGTCCTGCTGCAGTAAACACAGGTAAAAAGACAATGAGAAAACAGCTCAAAAGCTGGCAGAAACAAGGAGAGGCAGCAGCTTCACTTACTCCTTCATCAGCTCCAGCAGTTCCTGTTTTTCTCTGAGTAGCTGCTCTGGTCTCCCAGGTGGAGACTGTTGGCCTCTGAAGGCAGAAGTTGCCTCTTCCCTATTTAGGAGGATGTGGGGGGGGGTCTTTTGATGTTGGTACTTTGTGTTCTGCCTGGCTCCTGCAGGCTTGAGGGGCTGGTGAGGAGGAGGCAGGAGGCTCCAGGTGCTGTGGGGCTGTGCCCTCTCATCAGGGGCCTGTGTTTGGGAGCTGGGGAGATCCTGTCTGCCCTTGTACATCTCATCCTTCCTCTTGCTGGCACTTCTGTTTGCAAGGTACTCTTACCCAGATATTTGATTACTCAAAGAGGAGAAAGAAACCACAAATTTAGTGAAATTATCTTGAGATTATTTTGTTCTCTTGTGGGGTTTCTGTGAGAAGGGGGTATCTACTCCACTAACTCCCATTAATATCAAAATTGTACTATTAATAGGATTTGCATATGGGAAGGAAAAGGATTGACCTTTAAATTCATTAAATAAAGCAAATTTTAAAAATAATTTTAGTTAAAATCATTAGTGCAATGAAAAATACAAGAACAAATACATAGACATCAGTATCTGGGCTTTCGTTAACACTAACGAGCAAATTATTACAGAGGAAGATTTGCATCACTGGAATACATATTCCAGCCTCCATACTGATATATGTGAGTAGGGTTATCTTTGTATGGCTTCTCTTTCAGAATATATTTTCTTCTTATAAGATATCCTCTTTTTAACTCCCACTGGGGACAGCCTTATAAATGAGGAACTAGTCCTCAAGGGACTGTCCTGGCTAGAAAAGTGTGTTATTAAAAGGAAAAAAAAAAAAAGCATATTACAATACTAAGCAATAAAATTAGGGTGGGTTTTTTTTTGTTTTTTTTGGGGGTTGGGGTGGGTTGTTTGGGTTTTTTTTTTTTTGAAAATCTTAAAAACAAATGTATAGGCAAGTTTTAATTAAACATATTCTCTGGATATTTGAATTGTGTAAGATACAGAAAACCCTTTTTTATTTTGGAGGGATTAATTACATTGATTTAAGATTCCCTGATATACACTTAGGTATCACCACTCTTCTTGCAAAGCAGCTACACTGGCATCTGATGTTTGCCCCCATAGCTGGGGCCACAAGCTGCCCCTTGAAGGGGCACCCTCAGCCCATGAGTGGCAGTGAATGGATTCATCCCCTTCTTAATGGAAACAAACATAGGTTCTTTATGCCAAAGCTGGATAAATATGCAGATCCAAAATATTATTTCCTAATAATAAATATTGATTTGCATGTGCTGAAAAGCTTCTGTTGCCTTCACAGCAAGTAGTCTGAAATATAATTAGATCAGTAGCATTTACACTGCCATATTGCTTTTCGACTCTGATTCTTGGGACACCTACGTGCAATGGCCTCTGGATCTTTGGCACTGCTCTGCTCTTAGGTCTTAACCCCTCTGTGTTTCTGCATGCTGACAGAGACCTTTGTAAAGTACTTTGAGATGCTCAGATCAAACTTGCTGCTGGTTTGAAGTAGTATTAATCAGTATTCTGTGCTAGTTTGTTATGCAGCTCAGTGTATAAATTCAGCTATTTATTCTGTTTCTTTTCTACCTCGGGCCCCCACAAGTGGGAAGGAGTGAAACCATTCAAGTTATTCTTCTCAGAGCTCAGCTAATGTAATCTGCTGAATACAGCTCTAAACATCTGAAGTCGGTGAAATTAAATAAAGTGCGAGCATCCTTTCTTCTGTAGTTCTTTGCCTTTAAAACAATTACTCATGGTAACCCTAACAATAGTATATTAAGAAAAAAAAATCCTCATAAAAGAATTTAGTGTTAGGATGGAGCTCTGCCTGATATTAGAACAATTATGGAGCAGATGCATCCACTCCGAACAAAGTGACCTTTTCATCAAGTTACAAAACATTAAAGGTTAAAGAATGTTTGAAAGGAAGTTAATACTTTTAAAACACCAGAAAAAAAAATTGCCATTCTTTCAAGAGCTGACCAAAATCAGTGGGAAACAGTAAGATGACTGTTAAGGCACATCTAGCCATAATTTAAGAAACTGTTATTGCAGAAGGTTATAAGGTATTTTACGTCATCTGTTTTATTTTAAAATTAGAGGTGCTCTTTCAAGGGAGAAATGAGATTTGATAGGAATAAATACCCAGTGAAAGAGATCTGCTCTAAAGCTGGTTAATTACAAGTTTAAAGTCACATTTCTTTCTCTCCATTGTGTACAGATGACGTGGGAACAAAGAGAGGGAATCAATGACGGTGTCAGATTTTCTTAGTTTCCACATTTCATCTGACCTGGGTGGTGCAAACTCCAGTAAGCGGTGGGAGGGCAGCACTGCCGCTCCTGCCCGCGCTTCCCCGCACCTTTCTGCGCACCAGCGCACCGCAGCGACCCGTCCGTGGGTGGGGGACGTGTGCGTGGGGACCCTGAAACGCGTCCCGGGGGCGGGACAGGGGCGCAGCCCCCAGAGCTGCCGGCGGGGGGTGCCGGGGCCGCCGCCTCAGCTGTTCGGCCTCGCCGGGGGCACCCCGCTGCCTCATCAGGGCGGCTGCTCCCGCACAGCCGATTTGTTTTATTTTAATTAATTTTTCTTGATGAAGGAGGGTGGGTGCCGGCGGGGCGCGGGGGAGGGCGGGGGCAGCGCGCAGCTCCAAGGCCTGCACATGGTCTGCGCCATCCGGGTCCTGCGCTCTTCGTACGTAATAAATTTAGTGGAGCCCTTCTGAACGGTAGTTGCCGGGCATGCCGGGGAGCGGGGATTTACGACCCGGCAGCCCCTCTATGTCTTTTTTAAATGCCCGCTGGCCGCGTGCCACGCCGTGGCCTACGGGCCCTGCACAGTGTCACTCCCGGGATCAAAGACGCGCGTCGAGGCGAGGAGGAGGTGGGAGGAAGGGTAGGAAGGAAGGAAGGAGGCAGGCGGGGGCTCGGGGGGCTGCGGGACCGGCCGGTTGTTATCCTCAGCCCCCCCGGTGCCCGTCCCTGGGGGGCACCGAGCTCCTCTCCTCCGCCCAGCCAGCTCTTTGGGTCGGGGACTGGGTCTGGTCGCTCTGCATCGGGGACGATGGCAGCACGGCTCTTGCCTCGGAAGTCCAGGAATTAAGCAGTGGGATTAAGCTGTGAGGCTTGGAGTGTGCCTGCAGCCCATTATAGGTGTGTTATTGGCAGATGGATAACTTTTTATTAAGAGAAACTTGAATATGTTAATGCAAGCACTGTGTGCAAATCACTAAAAAAATTCAAAGCAAAACAAAACAAAAACCAAAAACAAGCCTGGAAAAAAATTGTCTTTGAAAAGAAGGGTTTTGCTCGGGGTTAGGCATTATCAGCTTCCCACTTCATATATTTTTCCTGGTTTATTTTGGGGGGTTTTTTTTGGTTTTATTTTTTGGGTTTTTTTTTCCCAAAAAGTGTATCTGTGCACAACAAAATCTTTATTGCGTTAAATCACAGGCGGCCAGCAAAGGAACAGCTGTGTTAGCTGTGCAATGAAAACTTCCAGGTGATGCAAGAAATAAGAGGGGAATCCCTTTCCCTTCTTCTACAGCCTCCAAATGCCTTTCAAATTAGCCAGCTCAGAGGATCATTGCCAGTCTCCACAAAGGCGCTCCCAAAGCCTGCAGCTAGTAAAACTTTGTATAGGTAAAATTAGCTAAACCCCTTCTGCTAACACAATAGCTTTTGTTGTCACATATGGTGGAGTTCCAGGATCTGTAACTATTTTTCATAAAAGGTTTTCTTACTGCCCAAGTGAATACATTACGCTACAGTAGCTCTGAATGGTATCGCTTATTTCCTTCAAAGCAGCGGCCGATTGTTTCTGCAGAGACCCTAAGTCCTTTCAAGGGGGGGGAAGTGATAATGCAGCGGGACTGAATCGCGACGATAGATCTTTTTTTAGCATGCATCACCTCCAAAAAGTGCAGCCCCGGGGAGAGCGGCAATTGCCGAGGAAGCGAGGCGGGGGATGTTGGGGCGAGGGGGAGCCGGGGTGCCGCAGCCCTTCCCTGTCAAGAGCCACAGCAAACCGCAACGGTGCCTCTGCCTGCTCCCTCCACCCTCTCGCCGCCAACCGTGGGGACTCTGGGCCCCGACTCGCCCCGTACGGAGAGGAGCGGCGGTACCGGCATCCCGGCAGCGCCGGGGCCGCGGAGCTGCTCTCGCCGCCCAAGTTGCGTTCGCGAATTTGCTGTCGGCGAGCAGGGGCTGCTCAGCGGCCAGCGTGGGGCTGGGGACTTCGCCTCCTCTGGGGAACTGCGGGAGGGGAGGGGGGGAAGCGGGCGGGCGGAGCGCTCCCGCGACGGGCCGGGGGTGCGGGTCGCTCTGCCCGCTCCGCCCGCGGCCGCGGAAAGGGGCGGGGGGGATGTGGGGACCGGGGGCCGAGCCGCCTCAGGAGCTCCCTCGCAGCGCCCGGCGGATTCCTGAGCCAAAGTTCTTATTCCACAGCCCCCCACACCCCCCTCCCCATGGGCTGTTTGTTTTTTGGGGTTTTTTTTCGAGGGGTGCGTTTCTGGTATCGGGGGTTAGGTGAGGAATTACTTTTAGCTGCAGGCGGAAGCGAATCGATTCGGCCAATATAACCTACAGCTTAAAAGGAATGCTTCAAAATAGTAAATCACTGGGCGTGCTTGCACTTTCCTATCTGTTTACCCCGTGCTCTTCCCGAAATGCTTGGTCCTGATCGCAAGGACACCGCCGTTCCAATTCTGATTTTTCTAGGGATTATTACATGTCAGAACTGCAAAAATCCTCTGGACAATTTGCAGGCAAAACATCTGGTTCGTTAAAGCAAAGCTACTGGACTAAGACAAACAAACTTTGCTGCTGTGTAAATTCACTTACCCAAACAATTTACATTCAAGCAAAGATTTTAGCCCGAAGAAAAAACTTATTCATTTGTATTCAGGAGGTTTGGGAATTCATAGGCATTTAAAAATAATTTGCTCTAATAAAGTTATGTAGATATTACAAAATGTCTTTGTCTCTTCTCAGATTATTATTGCTGTTATAATGGTTATTGACAACACTTTGTGTTTTACAAAAGTGGAGTATCGCTTTCGGTCGTGGGCAGTGGTGTTTTTAAACAAACTTGTCAGATCCGTGTTCATGTCCACCAGTCTTAATGAAAACTGTTTCTTCTTTGTTCTTCGCCGGGAAAAACCGAAGTACTTTTCGTACACTTTTTGCATTTCGATGGGGTGCCACCGAGGCGTTCGGAAGAAGCCGGGTTGTTTCAGCAGCGGGTGCCAGGCGCTGCTGGGGGCTGCAGAGCTCCCCGCGCCTGGCCCGGGCGATGCCTCCCCGCTGTTCCCGGCTCCGCCTGTTTCTCCCGGGGCTGCCCGGGAGGACCCGCCAGCAGGTGATTCGCCGTGCCCGAGTCTGCTGTGGGGATGCCCTCCTCCCGACCCGGCAGCCCGGACCCACCTGCTCGCCCCTGGTTCGGCGGGCCAACCCCGCCTGGCAGCCGGAGCCTGGAGAGGCCCCAGCTCGCTGCTGCCCATCCCATCCCTCCTGTGCGGGGACACCCAGCTGGCCGGGACCTGCGGGGTCAGTGGAAGGGCTGGAGGCTCCCGCAGAGCCGGGCTGGTGCTCGGGGCCAGAGGGGAGCGCCCAGGGAGGGAGCAGTTCGTACACCGGGGTTGACCCCTCTGAAAAGCAATCAAGCGATGCTAACAAATGAGTCTCCGAGAGCATCTACACACTCACATGGGGACCTCGACGCACGCTTCTTCCTTCCTTGTTTGCAGTGAACAAGTGGCGAAACATCAACACGCTGCTCGAGAGAGAAAAAGGTTAAGGCTCGAAACACTCCGGTTTCTACGAGGCAGCTGTTCCAAGTTTAATAAACTTGCTTACTGATCCTCCCCGACCATTCCCGTAACCAACAGTAAATTTCAATGGCCAGTTTCAAAGCTCAGCCCGCTCGGACCAGGGTGGCGGGAGAGGAGTTTCATTGGAAAGTGTTGGGAGTTTTCATGTAGGGGAATAAAATGAGCAGTGAAAATACACAAAAAGGAAGGGCACGCTGTACACTGTTGAAATATAAAACATTCTTAGCTCATGGAAAGTTCAAGAGTGATGGTTATTCAATTATGCGACTTATAAATAATTGGTACCTTGGTTTAAAACTGCTGGGAAGAGCGAGATTAGAGCTGAATCTCATGTACTGAGCCTTTATAGAAGGTGCCTGTACAGTCATCGATTTTTATGCATCATGTTTGTAAATGTTACATTTAATAAAATGAGGGCTTCTGTCTTTCTGAAATAGACTGCAAATGATGCACATGATGGAACCTGAATTTCCTTCCGTAATTCGTATGATACAAAGTTCAGTAATTTTTTTTCTTCCTTAAAATCTAGATTTACTTAACAACCAAATTATTTCACAACTTTCTGAGCGTTTTGGCACTAAGAGTTCTGAATGTTTAAGTGCACTGCATGTGTTTGTGTGCACGTACATCTGCTGTCTTTCTTTCTTTCTTTCTCTCTTTCTCCCTCTCACACACACGTGAGAGTTGTTAGTACTAACTGAACTGAGTACACCTTCCTCCTATTACTGATTACGGGTAATTTAACATTTTTTTTACTCAGCCCCCAGTCTCGGCGCACTCCTACAAGCCTAGTGCCCTTCAAGGCCAGTGATTGTGGGCCGCCCTGGGTAAAACAAGGTAAGTGTGGTTAGAAAAACCTCACCATACAGTAGGGTTGGTGATTTTCTAGCAAATGTTTGTTTTAGTGACACCGTTCAGCTGCTGAGGTTGCAACCTGCCAGCATCATCCAGGCAGGCTGTACTTCTGCTAAAGGGAGAACTCTGCTAGGGAATCTGTTAAAATGCACATGGCACTAAATTAATAAGTACGTGCATGTAGCTGAGTATGAGGACGAGGGGAGGACTGCACACCCTTGGAGCTCAGCAGCTGAGGAAGGCGCAGCCGCCGCTCCCCGTGCAGAGCCCCGGCCCCGCTCCGGCGGCCACCGCCGCTCCGCGCCCTGCGCCGGGCTGGGAGCCTGCAGTGCATCCTGCGGGCTGAGTGTGACAGACCGCTGCTGAAAGACGGGCTGGTTTGGAGCGAGGGAGGTGGAAGGAAAAAAGTTCTTGCAACTTTCAGCCCCCCCCAAACTACTGACTGGCCTCTGCAGCGTTTTCCACAGGATACCCTGCAGCCCACTAATGGAAAACAGAACAATTCCTAGCGCTGGAGAGGACTCTCGCACATTTAAGAATAGCCTTTACAGGATTGAAGCGACTGAACACGACGTATCACTTTTATTTTGCCGTAGTTTTCAGGGCGTTTTATCGGTGCCTGGTGGCAGTCTGACCTTCCCCGTGCTCTGTGCGGCCGGGGAGGAACAAAGCCGGTCGGGGCCCGGCTCCCCGCGCCCTCAGCGGGGTCTCCCTAAGTTTGTTCCAGTCCCTCCCGCTCCAGAGCTGGGAGAAATCCTCCATGTTGCGCAGTGCCCGCCGGCTCGGCAGGGCAGCCACCCCCCGAGTCCGAAGTTCACCATCTCCCCGCCTCGGTTCGTGCTCGGACCCCAGGCAGCCCCGGCGCCTCGGAGCCGGCAGCGCAGCCGGGCTGAGCGCGGAGCGCGCCGCGGCCCTGGCCGCATCCTTCGGAAGAGGAGGGGGGGGGGGGGCGGTCACACACGACATAAATTATGTAGGTTTGCTGTTTCCTAATTCTTACTTAGAGAGGGAGGAGGGAGAGACGAAGAACGAGTTATTACTCGCAGCCTAGCGCTCTCTGTTTTCCGAGGCTGTCTAACATTTGTAAATACTTATGCTGCGGCTGGTCCCCTCCTTCCTGGTTAAGTTGTTTAGTATGTTGGTTATTTGTACCGAATCCCGGTCTGTGTTGTGTCTGATGTGTTGTCGTTGCAATGTGCAGCCAGGGTGACACTGATGGATGCGCCAATGGTGAGACGGACAGATGTTAGGGCGGATCTAGCGGCATGCACCGCCACAGCGGAGGAGCCCGCCCGCCCGCCCGGGGCTGCCAGCGCCGCAGCCCCGCGCCCCGTCCTGGTGCGAGCGCTCACACACACACACACACACACACACACACACACACACACACACACACACGCACACACACACGCACACACGCAGAGGGGCTTTTTTGGGGAGGGGGGAGAACGTCTCAGCGTCGCCTCTTAAGTAGATCTGATCGCTCCTTCTGTCAGCAGATACTGTAACTGTGAGCAGCAACCAGCGAGTATCAATGAGATGGAACTGAGCGAATTTGGCAGCAGAAGCGGCAATTGACAACTCACCATTTTCTTGTTTGCAAGAAATGTTTCGTTTTTCCCCAACAGTAGCAATTTCCCGGGGACTTTAGGCGACTGCGGTTTGTTTTTTTAATCCTATAGATCAGCTTAAAAAAAAAAAAAAAAAACAAACCCAAAACCAGCCCCCCCCCCAAGAGAATCTCGTAACAATAATTATATATATATATATATAAAAAAAAAAAAATCCCAAACCTTGCCTACCCTTCATGTAAAGTGTTTGAATTTCCTGCAACTTGAAAAGAAAAGCAAGAGCAAAAGAGCGGCACGGCGGCTTTATAGGATGTGAAGACGCAACATCTGCACTTAGTCAGGTATTTGGAATTATCCCAAATCTCGAAGAATGGGGGCGAGTGGAGATTTTTTTGATCTTACCGTGAGAGTGAGATCATCTTTTTTTTCTTTTTCCCTTCTTTTTTTTTTTTTTTTTTCTTTTACCCCTAATTCCTCCTCGTGAACTTTAAAAAAAAATCGCTGTCTTTTTTCCTTTTCTTTTTCCTTTTTTTTTTTTTTTTTTTTTTTTTTATTATTATTCCCCCCCCCAATTCTCCAAAGCCCGGGTGGCCTCGGCAGCGCGGTGTTGCGGCGCGGTGCGCGGTGCCGTGCGCGGGCGCGCAGGGAGGCCGGCAGGGGCCCCCGCGCGCCCCCCGCGCCCCGGCCCGCCCCGCTGCTGCGCGGCCCCGCCGCCCAGGGAAGCACAATCAAACTCGCAGCACATCGATCCGCCGGCGCTCGCTGAACTGAGCGCGGCGGCTCGCCAGTGAACTTGGACCAGGAAAAAAAAAAAAAAAAAGCAAACCAACAAAAAAAAACCCCAAAACAAAAAACCACCACCAACAAAAAAACAACACCCAAAAAGAGAGGGGAAAAACAACAACAAAAAAAAGCCCCATAAAGAGGGAAAAGTGCTCTTCCCCGACGAGTCGGGAGCGCTCGGTCGCTGCCCGTCCGTCCGGCGGCCCCGCGGGGCAGGGCACAGCGCTCGTCGGCCGAGACGCCTCCGTTAACGGCCGCCGACCGGAGCGGCCCTCGCCCGCCCGCCCGCTGGCGCGAAGCGGAACCCGGGCGGCTGCGGCGCCAGCCAGGTGGGAGCCGGAGGGCTGGATGTGTGCGGGCGGGCGGCCAGCAGCTGCCCGGCGCGCCGGTGAGTGGGGCCGGGGCGGGCGGCGGGGCGAGGCGGGGGGCCCGGGCTGCCTCCGCCGCCGTCACTTCGCGGGGCTGCGGGGGCCGGGCCCTCCTTGCCGGGGGAGTTGAGGGGGGGGGGGGAGCGGAGGGGGCAGAGGCTGCGGGGCGGGGGGGTCGGGAGGGTCCCGTGCCCCGGAGTGGCGGCGATGGCTGAGGGGGGGCTGCGGCGGGGAACGGGTGTGCGCGGGGGCGGAAAGGGAAGGGCTGCCGGCGGGGAGCGTAGCGGGCAGTCCTGCTCTGCCTGGGGGCGTCCGGTGGGCCGAGCCCCTCCGCCGCTACGGGCTGCTCAGGAGAGCGGCGGCGGGCGAAGTTGGGCGGCGGAGGAGGGGGGGTGCCCCGCTGCCGCCGCCGCCCCTGGCGAACCCTTCGCCGCTGCCGTGGCCGACCGGCGCCGGGCGGTCCGGCGGCGTGATGCGCAAAGAGTTAAGGTGCCGTCCGGGGCGGGAGGCGGTGGGAGCGCGGTGCCCCTCTCCCTCCGTGCCGACTAGTTTGAGTGACACTGCGATCATCTCGTTTCCCTTCAAGCTTCGCCTGTTGCCGCCGCCGCCGCCGCCGCTCCAGCGCCGAGCCGGGAGCCGGGGAGTGGAGAGCACAAGCTGAGGCTCCGCCGACTCCTGCCAAGAAATCCCCTGTCTTTATGCCGTGATCTCCCAGCCCGGCCAGGCACCGGGGGCGCAGGGTGGGGTGGGGGGGACTGCGGGCTCTCCCCAGCCCTCCCGCCCGCACACCTCTTCGGGGGGCTTCCCCTCCTCCTTCCTCCGGGGCGATTTGTCAAACTTCCCCCCTCTTCTGCCAGCAGCAGCAGCAGCAGCAGCAGCAGCAGCGGGGCTGTCCTCTGTGCCGCCTCCTCCTCCTCCGCCGCCGCCGCCGCCTCCTCCTCCTCCTCGGCATCGTGTATGCACAGCAACAAAAAATATATCCCCAACCCAGCCCTCGAGCCGAGACTGGAGCAACTCACCGGATCTCTGGGGCTAAAGCAACTCTTCCCACCCCCGCGCCCAGGCAGCCCCCCCCCGCCGGCGGCCGCAGGAGCTCAGCATGCCGAGGAGGAAGCAGCAAGCGCCCCGGCGCGCAGCAGGTACGCGAGCCGCCTTCCCCGGCCGGTTCTGTCTCCTCTCGCTTTCCGCCGGCTCTTCCATAACCGCTTTCCAGCGGGCTGAGCCCGTCGGTCTTTGCCGGGCTCCCTCCCTGCCCCGCTCCCTGCGCTCACACGCTGCATGCCTGGGATTTTGCAGAGCAACTCTTGGTCTGGAGGCTCAACGCTGTGGCTTGGTGGAGGGGGGGGTGTATTTAATTTTATTTAATTTTGCTTAATTTTATTTATTTTTATTTTGGGGTGGCAGGAGTGGGGGCATGGAAGCCCTCTTCCTACTTTGGTGCCCACTTTGATTTATTCCCAACTCTGCCCTCACCCGACTCAGTTCTGGGGGCAACACTTTGTGAAAGCCAGGAGGGTTATGTGCGGGCACAGGCTCCATGTACGCGTATGATCTGTTTGACCAGGGATGAAGGAAGGAGGCGAATTTTGTTCATTTCCAGCCCATACTTTGGCATCTACTTTGCTTCTCTCCCGTGTAGTGTTCTTTCTTCTCCATCCCCTCCCCTCGCAGGCAAATGCTTTGTGAAAGCCAGTGAAAATACTCTTTTTTTTTTTGTGGCTTTTTTTTTTTTTTTTTGGTTGTTTTTGGTTTTGTTTTCTGTAAAAAGAGGTAGGATGTATATGAATGCATGGCATGCTGTGAACGAAGTGGTAGGGACAAAGTGATTTGGAGACTCGACTGTTACTTGAAGATCCAAGCCCAGAATTGGTTCCTTTGCCCAACTCTTTATCTTTTTCTCTTCTCCCCTTGTACTGCACTGGAGGACTCTGCTGGACAGACAGACCCACCTAGTCGGTCACTTTCTTTGGCAATATCTGTTGTTAAGCCTATTGATTTCTTATTTATGAGTCCAGATGAGAAGCTGCAAAGAAAACCAAAGGGGGGAAAAAAAAAAGAAAAAAATGGTCTGTGTATTGTCAAATGACTGGCAAATGTTTCTGATAGTGCTCTTAAAATGTTATGTCTTTTTTTTTTTTTTTTTTTTTCTTTCTTGAAATACTTTGGGAGGCTTTGTCCTGGTGGGGTTTTTTTTGTTTGTTTGTTTTCTTTTCCTTATGCCAGAAATGTCAACTCCTGTTAAACTTAAGCAGTATGTTTTGGAGAAGCCAAATTGAAAAGAAAACAGTTTAAAAAAGCCCCACATAATTTTACAGTAATCCTTAGTTTGTGGGCTATGTGGGCTATAGGATATGTGGGCTGGAAAAGGTTTCCTTGGCCTGTTGCCATCCTTGATTTGATGGCTGATTGATCGTCTGTCATCTGGCTGCCTTTGATCTATTCATTCCCGATAAACATCAATAAATCACTTGCCATGGTAACGCCAGACTCGGTGACGTCACACGTGGCCTGTCAACTCTGTCAGTGCAACTTCAGGGGCTCCTGGCTACATGGGCCACATGGGCACTTGGCCCAGGGCTTCCAGAGGCACGGGACTGGCTTAGGTGAGGGAACAAGCTCGGGTTTGGCTAGGGAGAGGTTTGGGGGACCAGAGTGGATACAAAGGGAGGCTCTCTACTGAGAGGCCAGGTGTAGAAGTTTTCCAGAGGCTCCTTGCTGGTGCTGCGTTTGTGGTTGGGCTTTAACAACTCGATCAGGTAGCCCTGCAACTTGGTTGGGCATTGTTAGTAAAGGGGCTTTGGGAAACGTGACAGTGCTGTCACACCATCTGACAACTTCTCAGAGTGGTGCAGTTTGATTTTAGTGAACAGCAAGAGATTCAGGGAGTACTACAAAATATAAAAACTATGTCCACCTTTCCTTTCTTCTCTGACCTATACATGCATTCACCCGGTAGTTTTGAAATATATAAATAGACTTTCTAGCAGACTTACTCTAAATACTAACAGCTAGGAAGTTTGGAAAGTTTTGCAGTAGGGTAGTGCTACAATCTAGCAATCGATAGGATAGCCATATACTTCCTGATAATATTTTGCATTTCTGGCCAGTGTCATCAAATAACACTTTTCAAATACAGTAAAAAATTAACTTTTTCTAGTACTTGGGAAATTTTATTTTGTAACATTAATTTAGATATGCAAAGTATTTGGCATATTTGACCGTGCTGTATGCTGAGCTCTCCGTAGGCTGGAAGAAATTGTTTCTGCATTAACCACACGCTCTGAGGTATCTTTCTTCCTCCCTCTACCATCCTCCGTCTCTCTCTCCTTTCTCAAGTGAATCATCCATGATGTGTGATCTATCTTTCATATTTAGCAGAAGTATAATCTCTTTAAACTTTTAGCTTTTTGATAGCCCCATTAAACATTTAGTATTGTGCATAATTGCTTCCCATTGAAATGCTGTTTTATTGGTCACATTGGAAATGTTACTTTTTCTCATAGCAGTAAAAGCAAAGGCTTTTTTTTTAACACCTTAAAAACAGCTAAGAAATAACAGGTTAGTTAAGAAATATTCATTACAAAAACTTGACTGCAGGACTAATAGGAGATGGAAGAATGGTTTTGCTCTATCAAAATGACCCGTCAAAACGACTTTGTTTCATATTTGATTTAATTGTCTCTCTCCTGACAGGCACATTCATCAATAGCTTAATGGTCAATCAGAAGTTGGCAGAGTGAGTGCTTTCATTCTTTCCCATACACTAGCTTTGGCTTTACTTTATCAAAATGCCTCTGCCTAATGGATATGGGGGATGTAGAATGACTGAAGGGCTACTTATTCGAGAGGAGTGAAAAAACAAGAACATTTATGCTGTTGATAAGTGCATGAAGATAAATAAGTGAGCTGCATGAGGTGTTTTATTTTAAGACAGAAGAAACTTACATTTTTTTTTTTCCCCCCCTTCTTTTTGGCTTCAGAGCTGCGAGTTATAAGGTTCATGACTGCTTTTGTGGCATACTGAGAGTGATGACAAATTGATTGCTTGGTACTGAGAGAGAAAAAAAGGTGGTGGTGGGGGGAGAATTAAAGATGTCTGCTGATTGGTAACTCAGGAAATCCAGTCCCCAGCAACCTTGAGAATACTCGAGAATTTTTTTTCTCCAAACTGAAAGGTCCGCTCAGCCATAAAAAAAGAAAAGTTGTTTTGCCAGCTTCATTAGTGTTCACCTAATTAGCTGTAAACCTGATGGATTCCTGACAGCTTTAATGATTGGAGATGACAAGCTCCACGCAGTGTCATCCAGCAGAATTAGGTTTGCAGCTAGTTTGATGTAATCAAGTTGATATTACACAGTCCTGGTTGCCTTTAGTTGTGCATTAACTCAATTTTCTGCTGCAGGTGACAAATGGGCTTTGGTACCTGGATAATCATGTCATAGGAATTAGGGCCCTTTTAATGGTCTGGAGTAGAATAACAACAACAAAGAACTCTCAGCAGCACAGAGCTCGCAGACATAACAGACAGGTGCACAAATTCTTTATGTCTAGCCCAAGTGTTAACACCACACTGTGGAAGAGTAAAGCTGTCTCTGAGAATCAAGAATCTGGAAAAATGATAATTTTGGTTTGTTTGCTTAGAGACTCGGGTGAATGTCATTGATAAATTTGGGAGGAAGAGTCAGGGATTCCAGGTTAATTCCTCACCTGTTAAAGCAAGAAGATGGGCAGAATTGCTGCTCCAACCACTCCTGTCATTTAAGTCAGGAGGAAGAAGGTATTTACTGGTTAGAGGCTACTGTGTAGGAAAGCTAAAGATACTGTATTTATAGAGGCCAGTCTTATTCATGCAAACAGTAATTATCTATCCTTAAATTATAGTTTTCACTCCTGGCTTTTTTAGAAACCTATTTAAAAGATCAAGAAAATGTACTTTCTTCTGACAGGAATGACTTAATACAAATTTTGTATACATATAAAGTGCCTCTGAGGAGGGATTGGGAACTGATGATTTGTTGGAAACTAATTTACTTTTTAATTTTTGTTTGTTTGTTTTTTGTTTTGTTTTTTAATTGGATGAAACAACTACTGTTTATTAGCCCCAAACAACCACACTGAGTTTTCAGCCCTCTGGAAAAACCAGACTTGTGCCCATGGTATTTTTTTTTTCTGTGTGGTATGGATTAAACCCTAGAGATACTTCTTGGACTTCTTGGACTCTTCACAGTTTTGGTGATTACATTAAAAAAGTGCACATGGTCTCTGTGTACAATGAAACACATTAAATTGATTTTTCAGAGATGTGGAGCAGTTCCACTTTTCAGGGTCTTAAGTGTTCTTGCAAGTTACCAGCACCTCCTGAGCAAGGCTCAGGGAGTGCACCACAGCAATACAGGTGCACATGCAGGTTGTGCAGCTGGATATCCAGGCAGCTCCGACTTTAGGAAGTTAAATGCTTGCTTTAATTTATGGGAATTGCTTGCAACTGCATACATACCCCAAAAGTAAATGTAGCGATAAAGCAGACTACCTATAAAGGTACTTGCAGTGTCAGCCCTTGGTATGTTATTTGCCTCCAAACCTGCCACATATTTCTCTGTTGGACAGAGATTCTTCCTAGCAGCAAGCTGACAAAATGATTAATTATGGCTGTCCTCTGCTTTTTTAATGTTTTTTTGTTTGTTTTTAAAAATATTTGTTTTATTAATATTATTATTATTTTCAGCAAAGTGCAAGCAACAATGCAAAAAAAAAAAAAAAAAAAAAAGGAAAAGGGGCATAAATATAAAAAGGCTTGATACATTCCCCTGAATCTCTGTCTGGAAAACAGAATTTTCCAGAATCAGATGCCATTTCTCCCATTAGCTTGACAGCTGTCAATTAGGGCTTCAGTGCTCTCCTGGGCCACAGTTTATTGCGTGTGGTTGATGTTGTCATTTTGTTCTCGGTTTTGCCTTGAGCACTATCATGAGCAGGAGTGAAATAGTCAATAACTGATGTATCAGCAGTTATTTCTTAAATTGGCTTACAAGTCTGCATTTTTCCTCTTTTTACTAAAGATTGTTTTGTAAAGTGATTAGAATGAATTGTGACTGCTGCAGGGTTATGGGAAATGCAGTGAAGCTAGGGTGAGTTAGCAGGATTAGAGTGGGTCCTTTTTGTCAGCCCTGTTTCCATGATTAGTGGGAACTATATAGAAATATCACCTTCAGGGTGAAGTATGGACTAAATTTTTAAGTGTGCTATGTGCACGCTTATGTAGAAACATATGGTGGTAGAGAGTGAATGAAAAGAAATTATTTGCCAGGACGTGAAGTAACCTTACGTGTTATCTTCCTGAGCAAACCTTGGCACTCCTATTTTTATGGTGTAATAATCCATATTTTAGTCCAATGTCATGACCGTTTCCTAGCGAATCCAAGTACAGATTGTCAAATTTTAATAGAGCCCTATTTACACGGTGCTGGTAGTAGATCAAGTATTGAGATGCCTGAAGTGTTACATTGTCAAGTAAGAGTGTATGTATATGTATGGCTGTGATACAGCACCGAAAATCACATAGTTGCAGGGCAATCCTGTGTTACCTTATCTGTGAAATACTTCTGCATCATTTACTAAAACTATCTACCTCAGGTGTTTGAGTCTGATTTTTTGTTTGTTTTTTTCTATGATGTTTGTTGGGGGTTTTTTTAGGGATTTTTTTGTTTTATTTTGTTGGGGTTTTTTTTGTTTGTTTTTTTTTTTTAAGTTATATTCAAGTTGTGGTTTATCAGCTTTAAGTTAAAAACAAAAGGTGAATACAATATATTGTATTTGGTTACAATGATATGGACTGGTACATCCAGACAGATAATATGCAGTTGTAATTAGGCTGAATAGACAGGCATTCATTTTTAAATTCTTTGACACATGCATAAAATAGTCATATAATAAGATAAGATGACAATTTTATGTTAGGTTGATAAAGTGTCCCGATACATGCATTTAAATGTCTGTAAGCCTTTTTTTATCCAGACAGATTAATTCTAGTTTCCAGCATTTGCAGTTAGACATTAAATTAATTTTAAAAATCCCACTAAACAATGGATGTGTTTGCTTTTTTTTTTTGCTTTTTTTTTTTAGTGTGCGTGTCGTTACCTAAAACAGGAGGTTTGAAAAAATTTATGCATTTGATTTTTCTTGATTTTAACATTTAAAAAAAATTGCATGAAAATTGGCTCAAAGGACTCAAAGCATAGTCCATGAGAGACTGTACTGCAGTTTTCTCAAGTATAATAATACAGAATTGGACATTGTCAGAGCTTGAAATTGTTTGTTACTATTTTCATAAAAAGAACTGTAAGAGTTGAAATAAGTAGAGCTTAATTTCAGAGACTGCAAGATTCATCCTACTGCATTTTCCTGATTTTGCTCCTGAAAGATACTTTGCTCAGCTCAGGAGACAGCCAATCTGCAGAATTTAAACACTTCTCATTGCAAGCAGCAACTTTAAGATATTTCTCAGAAAATGTTAAAAGGTTTTTTCCCCCAGGGGGTGGAGGGAGAGTGGGGAAAGATTCACCTGAAGATCATAAAATATCTGAAAGCTCCTTGCCAGTGCCATTACCTGCCTTGTTCGGGCAGTAAAGGTGCGACTCTTCAAGAGCAATCTAAGTTTGTACTTTAGCCTTAATTACAAATTATTAATTAATTCTGTCAGGACACATGTTATTAATTATGACTCTCTTTTCTTCATTCAGACGGCTGTTAGGGATCGTGTAAGTTCCCTGTATTTGTTGGTGTGGGAGTTTACCAGTGAAGAGCAGTCCATTCCCAGCCTCCCGTCCTCTTCCCGCTGGGGCTGACTGTGAACCAGCTCAGGGAAACTTGGCTTTGCTTGGAATAAACACAAGTTTGGAAGTGATGCCGTGCGCTCACAATTAGCGAACATTTTTACGGAGGGGAGTTTTAGGTCCTGCCCATAAATAATTCTCGTTTTAGCCAGACTGTAGGGTGGTGGGGAGGTCAAAAGGGCAGGGACCAAGCTGGAGCGGGGGGAAGCAAAGCGCTTTCCATGCCTGTCTGCCAAACTCCCGCCAAACTTAACGCATAAGTGTAGAGAAAAGAGCTGGTTTATTGCACGTTTCAAATGATTCAAATTAATTTACTTTTGATATTTCCATCATCAAATTGAGCCCTCTGTTTCAGTTTCTTATGTGTTCTTTGTAGAATGCATGTTGCATAAAATAGGCAATTTTTAATGAACAATTTAATGTAAATCGGTTCTGAATTTAAATTAATATTAATGAAGCTTTGAGTGAATTTATTTTGCATACGTAAAGGCTAGTAACTCTTTCACCCATACACTCTTGTCTTTATGTACTAACACGTTGGTTAGGTGAATTGGCTAGTTTCCATATTTCATGATTAAAAAAACTTGACTGGATTTTGCATGTGTATTTGTGCTGGTGCAGCTTTGCACTGGTTAGTAGCTCTTTTAACAATGTACCTGCCTTTATATTCAAATTTTTGTAGTTAACGTTTTGCCGTGTTACCCCGCCATTTCTATATATTTCTTTCTCCTTTGGCTTTGCCTTTATGCTCAGAGAAAAAAATTATTCCAACAATAGTCACCACAGTCAAGACGCTTTCTTTCTTTGGCTTACCTCTAATGCATTATGTATTTAGGAATGATGGGATGTTCTATAATTAATTCTGTTAGATGTAATTGCTATAATCACTTTGATGCTACACATAATAAAAGTAATATGGTAAGCATACGTAAAAATATAAACACCTTATTGTAACGTTTTATTAAAAAATCTTTTAAAAATCTTTTTTAGGGTAGAACCTCCACTTCCTTATTTTGTCAGAGCGACCATTTATTTTAAAGTGCATTACTTAGAAAATTAATGAATTTTAGATATTGAAAAGATTCTGACTGGCAGGTTGTCTTATATATGCGTGCCTATATCTCCCACTCTCCACTATTAAAGATACAGTTCATTAAGAAGCCAATCTTCAACGTTGCTGTAAGTAAGGCCTAAATATCACTGTATTATCTCATGAAATAAGAGTCACATTTGTACATTGTATTAAAATGCAGTATGCAGTAAATAACACAGAAACGAAGTACAGCGGAAAGCTTCTTTGTGGCGCAAAATTATGGGAAATATAAAATGTATGAAGGGCAGCATGTAACTCGAGGGGAAGTTTTTCAGGCATAGTCCCAAGTGGGAAAAAGACTATAGAAGGTGCTCCTCCCTCCATATTTTTTTTTTTTAAACAAGTAGCTTTGAGTTATTGTTTGCAAACACAGTTTTTGATAGAGAGGAAATGAAAAAAATATGTGCAATGGGTTAAGCTGTGTAGCTGATATCCTTGATTCTGTAACAAAAAATGTTAGTGTGGCCATAGTTCTTAATTAGTTGCACACCATACTTAATGCTGCAAAGGTCACTTGGTTTTATGGTCCAGCTTTGACTATGAATTTGTATGTTTCCCCACAAATTTGTATTTCACTGTCTCACATTTTCTAAGCAATTGAGTGTGCAAATCATGGTTAAAATGCAAACTAGAAACAAGATTAGAAAAATACATTTAGCATGGACAAAGAGGGGTTTTTTGTTTATTTTTTTATTCTTCTTTTTTTTTTTTATAATATATTTTCAAATAATGCACAGCCTTTGCATGGAGAGCAGAAGTACTACATTTAACTTTTGTAAGCTGAACAAACAAACCCCAACCAACCTCTCGCTGAATTGTTCTGGGGAAGAACAGAACAGGGTGCTGTTTCTGAGTATCTCTGGGACTGGGCTCGGTGCCTGCAGTCCTTTTCCTGCTAGGTCAAGCCTGTTGCTGGAGGGCCAGATCTCAGCAGGGGCCTCCTGGAGCCTTGGCGAGGCTGCTCAAGACTGGCAGCCATCAGTCATCCATCTGTGACACAGAGTCTGTTTTTGATGGCAGGGATGATAAAAGGCCTGGGAACTGTATAGGCCCTTGTAATCAGGGCCAGTGCTGACATCCTTCTCAACTTTGACAGCTTCTTCCTTTTCTCTCTTCACCGCCAAGACTGTCTCAACTGGATTTTTTTTTTCTCTCTCTTGTTTCATGTACTTGATCAGTCTCAGATGCTGGGAATTATTTTTTTCTGAAGGGAGGGGGAGTGTTTCTTTTGGTTTGTGGGTTGGGCAGGTGTGAGAGGAAGTCTGTTTTTTTTTTTCGTTTTTTTTTTTTTCCTTTTTTTTTTTTTTTTTTGTACTGTAGGCCTGTTGCTAATTAATGTTCCTCCATAAGATTCTGTCGGAGTTGAGTAATGTTTTTGATCTTTATGCCTGATAACTGCATACTTAATGAGATTTCAAAGCTGTGAGTGCAGCTCCCTACAATTATTGACAGATGCCTTTTCTTTGCCATTGGGTTCAGCTTCATAAATCCTCCTGCAGTAATGAGGTTCAGAAGTGCCACCCTGCCAGTGAGCTAATGAAAGAGGGGGGGAGGGAGGGAACAGCTCATGCCTGCCTGACACATTTTTTTCCTTTAAAATTTACTATGCAGATGTCAAGCTGTGGGACGATTACTTCAAACATGCTAATTTTTATCTTGCTTTTGTGTCAAGCCTGCATGCCATTTCCCCCCCCAATAATAAATAAAAATAGAAACCTCAACCTATTTAAATTTTATCATGGATCATAACTATTGAAGACTTTGATATATGTGTGTTCTTTTGCAGTTTCCAGTCAGTGGAGCAGTTTTTTGAAATCCGAAGGGCAGAGAGAGGATAAAAAAAAAAAAAAAAAAAAAAGGGAGGAGGGTGGAATAAAAAAAAAAAAAAAAAAAACCTCGGCCGCCCGTCGGCCTGCCCTAACTGTGCACTTGAAACATCAGAGATTTCATTTTAGAGTTCTGAAACTAAATCCTGGTGGAGAATAGCTGCACCATGCCAAACAGTCGATTTCCTTTTCAGCAGAGCCATACATCACTGACCCACCCTTCCCTCCCGACAGAATGACACGTGTCATTTATCACGCGGGCCCTGCCAGGCGGTGCGGGGGGGCCGGGGGTCCCTTCCCAGCGCTGCTGTCGCTCCCCTCGGCACAGCCCGGCTGCGGGGAGAGGGACGGGAGAGCACCCGTGCTGGGGGGGGGCCTGGCAGAGTGACTGAAGAGGTTATGTTCCTCTGTATTATCTGCTAAGTCGCCTTGTTCAACCTCCTGAAGATTTTCCCCTCCTGTTTTCTTTTATTTTTTTTTCCTGGTTTTCCTCTTTTTTTATTTATTTTTTTTTAAGTTTGGCAGTTGGGACAAACTGGCTGACACGTATCATTCAAGCAGCACCAGCTTGCTGGGGGTTGTGTAAATGAATCTGGGAGCTCTTGGTTTCACATGATTCAAACGTGCATTATTGAAGATGGATGTTCCTTAAAAAAAGATTGATGATGGATATCAGGCTTATAGTGCCATTTATCATTTTGAATATTATTTAGACTTGCCGTGTAAAGCTGTAACTTGAGAGTTGGATGAGCTGGGACAGAATGGAGGCCTCGACGTGCACGTCGTGATTGATGGCTTTGCTTTCTCATTGTTTGTTACCAGATACTAGCCAGTCATTACAGGAGTGCCTTACAATTGTTTTAGGGGCTGGATTTCCGTGTGCATGTGTGTGTTTGCGTAACGGAGAGAGGGACAGGCAGGGACAGAGTTAAGTTTTTAGACAGAGTATTTCAGTAATTGTGAAGAATGCAGACAAAGCTGTGGCCTGTGCAAGGATACAGGCAATCTTTTGCATGAATACAGATGCGTGCTGTACATAACAGTAAAATGCAAGCAGGACCATAGCTGCTCCAGGGTAGCATTGTCAGACATTGCCAGTTCCCGTGTAAAAATGTGCTTGTGAACAGATTAACACAATCCAGCTTCCTTTCGCTAATAGGCTGCGTTTTGGTCCCATAATTGCAAAGAAAACAAAGTTCTAAAACATAATTATTTCAGCGTTTACATTTTTCTTTTCCACCCACCCTCTTCCTCCAGTATTGTGAATCCTTGTATCTTGATAGTCACTCCTAGGTGTCCAGGATGCTCCTGGAGGTGGATAGTCTGCCCATGAAAGTAGTAAGGGCAAATCCCTTCCTTTTTTGAAGCACTTTTTGCTGGAACCAGGACACCCCCACCTGCTGGAAGAATTAAGGAAGCAGATTTTTATAGGCAATTAAGTCTTGTCCTGGGAGTGCAGGCAGTGATTGTCAAGAGATAGACACTCCAGCAATAGAACAGCTTCAGCAATAGGTTGCCAGAACTTCAAGGGATGGGGTGTTTGTGTGCAGACATCTCTGGGCAAGTGGGATACACAGCCTGGTTAAACTTGTTCTGAGTTGACAAACTGGGGAATGTTTCTTTCCTTGCATATCATATGAAAATCAAATGACTGGCAGGCATGGTAGGTAACATTAGATGAGACTGGCTTTTTGTTGCATCAGTCTTGAGTTTGCTCAGGTAGATGGTATTTTTGAAACATGGCTTTTTACATGAACTTTTCCTTTGCCAGATGCAAGAGGGAATTATCGCAACATTTAATAAACAAGATAAAGCATTTAGGTTAAAATGTTTCACAAAGCCATCACTGCCTTTATATGAGCTTTATAGAAATTTCTTTTTTCAGAGATCTAGTGTTTGTTACCTCTTTCCAGTTAACTTTGCTTTCGTGCACTCAGTTGCCGGACGTAAGACGAATTCAGGTTTATAGACTTCATTCAAGTCCAACATCCTGAGAAAACCTGGAAAATATATAATATTGTCTAATAAACCTTCAACAGTACAAGGTAAAACTTTGATCTCCTACCTCTGCACTTGTGTAACACAGTAGGTAATTGAAGTACAAGTGCCAATTTGCTGGAACAATTGTAAACACACCTTGATACAAATGGCATCATTGCATTCTTACTGATTAGAAAACTTTGCTATTAATAGACACAAAGTCCATTTCAGGTGTAATTGGTAAGGAGCTGAGTGCACTCATGGGAAGAAACCTTGTTTTGTTTTTTGTTCGCTTTTATTCTTATCCCTTTTTTCAGTTTTATAGCTGGAGACATGATTTATTGCAGCCATCCATCTTTGGGGCTCATCCATCACATCCTGGTTGCTAGGCAATCATGGCAGCAGCTGTTTGCTTTGAATCAGACAGAAAAGTTGTCAATCATCAAAGGCAGGTGAATAGCATTAGAAACACGCTATTGTCAGACGGAATAATTAATCAAAGAGAGAAAAGATAATTAAAAAGATATGACCCTTGCAAGTACTTGCTCTGGGTTGCCTGGAAAAAAGAAAAACTGCCTGGTCTTTTCTAGACACTTAAGCAGCTGAGGGCTGATAAAATATGCACTCTGCAGTGCATAGTTTTTAATTAATTGAAAAAGGTTCAACATTCAAAGACGATGCTGGAGAAAAGTCTGATTATGAGCAGAAGTAATATTTATTGTTTGCATGAAAGGCTTGACATGGAGTTCTAACTTTCTGTCACAAATCTCCTGCATGCTTGCACTAAGCCTCTTTCAGCTTTCCTATCTTCAGTGGCAGTAACTAGAGTGTGCAGTGAGTCCATCCAAGTCAGGTCCTGCGGCTTTCATCCAGCCTTTTTATTCTGGGCCACCTTTTCAGTGTATTGTCTCATTCAGTATCCTCTGTAGCAGCTATCAGAGTTGCACTCACTCAGCCATCAGCAAGGCAAGCGAAGCTCGACAAGTCCTCAGTGTTGCTCTTCATTCAGTATAAGAAGGATGTTGAGGCAGTACCTATCTCAAGTCCAATCAGCGTGTGGAATAACAGGCTCCTGCTCCTGTGTGGCGATTCCCGAGCCCGGTTTTCCAGCAATCTTATTATTTTTAGCTGGAATGATAAAATGCTGCAAAGTCTGATGTCCAACTCCTCAGAGTTTGGGTAACCTGGTAGTGGGTGCAGCATAGTATGCCCAAGCAGAAGCATGCACAGGAGCACACTCATAGTGTGGAGCATCCTTCACTCAGCACTTGCAAAACAGCCAGGTAGAGCTCATGCCACTGAGAGCCTGCAAATTGAGGACGTTGATTTGAATTCTGTAGTTGCCAAAAAGCTGGATGTCTGAAGCCTTAATAGTGTAAACTGTCTTTGTAAGAACAGAATATCATGGTTTTGATTGTTGGGCAAAGTACTTGTGTGGTCTGAAAATCACAACATGGGCATTTGTTTATTCTTAGAAGGTAAGATGTCTCTGGACATACTGGCCACATACTGATCACAAGAGAGCAAAGATATGATGATTGCATTATTAGAGTTTATTTTCTTTAAAAATACTTCTAAAGTAGTGAAGCAGAGGTGACTTCAGCTTTCCCTCCTTTTCTAATGTTTTAATTTTTGGTTACATACTTCCATTATTCAGTTTTCTAGAAATGAACAAAGAAACTTCGTGTTTCCGCAGTCACAGGGACAAAACCATAATTTTCAGTGTTAATACCAGATGTTAGTGTTGATTATCAGCAAGAGTTGTGAGGATATATACCGTGAAATATTTGGAATTAAAATTGCGGAGTCAAAATCTTGCACGCTGTTATTGCACACTCCATCCCTTACACATTGGCTAATTCTGTGGATTATTCTTTGCGTAGTTCTTTGCAGCAGTGTATCAAAAGCAACTCCTCTGCTAATTGTGTGTAGCCTGTATTGCATTTTCTGCTCTCGCACCCTGTTTCACTTGTAATCATTCCAGTATTTACTTAGAGGAGGAGAGAACACAGCTAAGAAGGAAAGGGGGTGCCATCTGAGTGCTGGATATGACACATCTGCTGCACTGAGTTATTGGTTTCAACACTGGTAGCAGGAAGCTCAGGATGAAGTTAACTTGGATGAGTTGGAGAAATCTGTAGCCTCAATTAACATTTTATCTTCATAATTCCTCAGAATGTGACGTTCACCAAAGTTTATGTGAAAAGTAGTAATATCTCTCTCAAGGCGTAGTAGTCCGTATCAACATTAACTTCAGAAATACTCTCCTGTGTGACCAAAGTCGTTATCACCCAGGGCTAATAGTATAGCATTTTATGTACAATTAGGACATTGTCTGAAGTTGCAGGGAGGTATTTTTTTAGTTGGACTAACTTCTTTTTTCTTCTCTATGTAATGATAATTCAGTTGGACAAATTACCGGTGTTGTTCATCTGAGGTGCATAGGCCCAGTGCCTGTACAGGGCAGACAGACCTGTGTTTGTGTATGGATAAGCAGTGCTTTCCCTAGCATGTTTTTGTGTATTAAAGAAATGTGGGATATCTGTGCCTGCAAGTGTGGTGACATGTTTATGGCTATAGAGCTCTTTCCTCCTTTGCTGGGAAATGGATTCATCTCCTTTTCACATATCAACACCTCTGATACCTTTTCAAGTATTTGCTGTATTTCAGATCTGCTGATCACGGTTTTATTTACTGATAGGGGAACTGTGGCAGTAGTTCCCTAATGGAGGGATATATAGTGCTGACATCAAGAAAATGTTCCGTAAGAGACATATGGATAGATCGCTGCATGTTGGAACATAGGCAGCTATTGTTTAGTCTGATAGTGATTTCTTAGCAGATTATGGACAAAAGTTCCCTGTGATAATCTGTTTCCCTCTAGTCATCAAATCGAGGTGCATCTTTTCCCTTTGATTTTTTCTGGTGTCTCTTATGTGTGTGGTGTTGAAGGAAGACAGAATGGATATTCCCCATTCACAGTATTTATTGTTTCACAGGTGAAAGAGGTTGGACTCCATGAAAGTCTTTTTTCTGTCGTAGCCCCTTCCTTCCAGAAATGCAAGTTGCTTTTTCACTTTGTATGAAGAAAACTGCTTAGGAAGTTGAAGTAACTTGTTACTGAATGTGCTGAAGCTGGATTGCCTTTTTGTACAAATGAAGTGAAAAATGGACAGGATATGTCAGACATTAAAACCATAGCAGATAATAAACAATTTTTGCTTTAACTTTTGGAAGAACATGCAAAGGGAGTATGAAATGGCCAACTAATAATCAGGCATTTCTAAGCGTTTAACTTGCTGTGTTAAGTAGAATTTACTATCTCAGTAGGAACAACTGAGTTACGTGATATTTGTACACTGAGAAAAATATCTTGAGGAAATATATAGAGTGTGCTTGGCTGAACCATGTCCTATGCCTGGCTGAGCCGAATAAGTGTGTAACACTTCCCCCCTCCCTGTACATACACTTGCATATTCGAGCCTCTTGCATTGCAGCTCTCTGACAGATACTTTTCAGGTCTGGCCTTCTCACTGCAAGAGATCCAGGGTATTTCTCACTGTCTTTAGAGAGCGCTGTCTCCTTAAAGGATTGAGAATATGTGTTTCCGTCTGAAGATTTCTGATATGAGAGAGATTTTTTTATCCCACATTTTTAAGGTTAGTTGCCCTTTTTATGCCTCTCAGTGTAGCCTGCTGTTCCATCTTTTGTATGCACAGTGATTTTAGGGTTTCAGTTCTACAAGCCTGTGCAGTGGAACAGAAATATTTCTTATCTCCAATTTTCAGTTTGTCAGCAGTGGCCTTATGAAAAGTCCTCTGCAAGCTAATCCTGAGGCTTGGAAGATGTCCTGGTGTTCTCTAAGTGAATGTCCTTCAGTGTCCGAGCCACGCTGCAGCGAAATGCATGAAATACATTTGTATATACTTACTTATATGATGTAAAGTTTGAAAAGTACCTTGTTTTATTCAACATATTTTCTAGGATACCTCTTCAGAAATGACAGAAGTAAAAGATAATGGGCTTAGTGTCATAGGTGCAAGATGACTAACTCATGTCACCTGATAATCCAAGAGCAGAGACAGATGGCCAAAGAGATGGCCTAATCATCGGGTACAAGGCATGAAGCAGGGTACTACTTTCATTCTAATGTCCAGGGTAATTGTGTAGAAAAGAGCAGGAGTGGAAATGCCTTGAGGAGAAGAGAGAGGAAGGACTAATGCCGTGGAGAAGAAAAGACTGATAGGCAGAGGTCTGGACTGTTGTAGGGTCCCCAAAATAAAAATATCTGAATGTATGTGTTACTCTCATTCACTTAACTTCAAAATCCTGTATACACTGTGCTGTTTTTTTATCGTTAAATGTATGCTTTTTTTTCTTTTTAAACCCCAAGTCCCCTTGCGATTTGCATATTAATTTAATTAGTTGGATAGTTTGTGTGTAAGAGTATAATTCTAGTAATCACCACCCTCCAACTAGGTGGACTAACTGGGTTGTAATTGCTGCAGTTTTTATTGAAAGAATATTTGAAAAGTGGAAGGTAGAACTTGAAGCAGTGAAGATTGTGAGTGATTTTTGATTTTTTTTTTTTTTTTTTTTTTTTTTTTTATATGCTGAAATGTATCATTCACCCAGGATACATTGTCTTCCTTTGTTTTTGCTCTGGGCCTGCAATAAAAAGCTTCCTACCAATATTAGTTAGCAAATACTCCAATGTAATACATGAGAATAGTTGTGCATTATTTCCTCTTGCTTATATGTTTTCTGGGTAAAATATTCTCGCAGCAGTGAAATCTTGCTATGTATGTGATTGTGTTTCCTTTTGAGATCGTTAGCTGAATAAGCAGTAGGACAAGCAAGCAGTAAGCTGAATGAAGGAAAAAGAAATAAAATTTTACAGCACATTCTTGTTGTAGGAGTGTGCAACACAAAATTGTGTGACTCAAATGCTCAATCTGGTCTTCATGATTAAGCAATGAACGAATTACAAAACAAAGTTATCGTCCCTTTGAAACTTGTGCTCAGTCATTGTGAAAAAGCAAAGTAACATTTCTCAAAGAAAAATATCTTTTGTTGCTAGATGTTGTAGTGGTTTTTAGTTAACAAAATCGCTTGCATGAGGGTAAAATTAAAAACTTTTTCTGTAGACACTACAGTATAGTGATTTACTGAATGTTGATAAAAGGAAATGAAACAGTTAAAAATTGTGATAAAGTAATTGGTGGGCTTTGATGTAAAGGCCTGGAAGAATATACTTAGATTACACTATCAACTTCAGGTGAAGTAGCTTGGTTACATTGTCTAAGTAGAAATGTCATGTGTTGCATGTTTGTGTCATGCCCAGCATAATGTCGTGCTCATCCATGAGTGGGTCTTCTCAGCAGCAGTCGTACGAACCTGGGGTAATACTCATACTGCAGTTCCCCAGGTTTTTTTGCTTACATCCATCAGAGATGTCACTGTGTGGGTTTTTGCATGTAATGATTATTGAAGTCTGTCAGATCACTGATGTGCTCTGCACTTTCCAGGCAAGACCTCCCCCAAAACTTTAAAATGACAATTTCTTAAAGTAAGGCATTTGCATTCTTACAAATGGGCTCTCAGAAGTATTCACTGGGGGTTGCACCTGCACTGAAAATGGAGGTGTTAAGATTCTTCTTTGGGTCTACAGCAGTTGCTTACCTGGATAGTAGTGGTACCAATCTTTAGTGTGATTAAGGAGCAGAGGACCAGAGAGAAAGTCGGTCTCTTCAGGGACATGTTTATCAGAGTGTGAAAGGGACTTTCAGCTCCTCTCCCCTTGGCTCTTGGGGAGCCAAGGTTGTCACTGCTCTGTTACAGCACAAGCCTCTCATCCCTGTCATCCAGCCTCTGGAACTGGGGAAGAACTTTCTGCTGGATCTCAGAGGCCTCTATGCAATGGACTATATCCAACAGCTGTTTAGCTGAATCCAATGCCTGTCACCTTACATATAACAAAAGCTTGATGTCAGCTGTTAAGGTAGGTCAAGCAGTCCAGAGCTATGGGTAGTAAAAATGAAGATAAATGGTATGGGCTAGAGAGCTTCAGTTCCTCTCCTAGGTCTGCATCTGTGTCACAAAAAGGAAGGACAAAGACGTAGAGGGAACCTTAAAGAAGCTTTTCCATTCTTCTGCAGGTCAGCTATCTTCTGCCATCCTTTTCTTGGCAGACATTCCTGGACAACCTGGAACTTGCCAGGCAGTAACTTCCAGTGTCCTTATGGCATCTGGGTATTAGCTTGGCTTGTAGATTTGCCCCTGGGTTATTTCACTTTCAGGTGGCCTACAGACTGACTTCAGTTTGACTTGAAGCAAAGGTGTGGAGCCTTCTGTACAGTGATGAGTTACGGGGAGTGATGTGTCCAGTGTTCACTCTTGTTAAGAACCAGTCCAAAGCCCGTCAAACTCAGATACGATTCTTTTGCTGATTCTATTGACTTTATTGGGCTTTCACTGAGATCTGTAGTGTCAGTTTAAGGAACAGAATTTCTCCTGTGCTACCTGATCACTTTATGGTTTACCTCTGCTCATCATTGATTTAGTGTAGATAGAGACTGATTCATCGTAGACACCTCTTGGTTGGGTTCTGATCTTGTAAAGTAATACACTGTGCATGTTTAAGTGCTTAAGGATCCTTAAGGATTTGGGACTAGGTGCTAAGCAGCTGTTTTTCTTTAGAGTGATATAATCCAATACTAATGATCCAACTAGGAACAGACATTTTGTTTGATGGCATTCAATCAGGTGGAATGATTTAATTTGTTTTGGAAAAAGTACACAGTTATTAATGCGATACCAAGAAACTTTTGTTATTATACAGAATAGTATTAAGTTATAGGCAGCATTATCACATTCAGGTGTCTGTATTGATAGGCAGCAGTATTGTGTAAACTTGGATGTTGATTCTATTCTAAAAACAGAGTCTTTATCCTTACTCTTTTACTAAAAAACTGCATCTCGTTATGGATAATATGTCATGTCTCCCTAAAAAGGTGATCTTGATTTTCATCCCATGGTGATACTTGATTCAATAAATCAAAATCTTCCTCAACAGTTAGTAAGCAACTAATAATGGTTATTTCTGAATTGTTGATACAGGGAATTTAGCAGTTAACAGTGTTTATGCATTCCAGAAGCATTAACAGGTTAGGTTATGCTGGAATTCAGTAAATATCCATGAAACGTGTGGGAGAACTACACACCGAGTATCTCAGCAATCGGCAGCCAGACATCTCGTGAAATACCAAATGTAATAATAAAGTTTATAATGATGATATTGTCAGGAGGCACATGTTGTCCACTATCACTGGAAGCAGAGAGAGCAAGGCCTACTGCCCTGTGTTTAGACTGCAGCATTGGAACACTGCAGCTGTTCTTATCTTCTGCAGATACTTTTGTACTGAATCAGTGGGTTTTACACATTCTTGTGTATGAAAATATGCTCTTTGCCTTCTGAGTGTTTCTGAAGAAAATAAAAAGGAGGATGGGTTTTATATGTTTAACGGTTGTTTCCCATTTCTGCAAGTGAAGTTGAGCGAAAGATCCCTAGTAAATCTTGTAATTTTCCCAGTAGCTTTTTCCCTTTTATCTCTGTCTTTCCTTGAATGCTGTTTAAGATGGACGTTCATCTAAAATCAGTAAAACTTGCCATTTACTTGCTACAGTCTGCATGGTCAGCTGTGTGTAGCTGCATTGTACCTGACCTATTTAGCAGCTCAGGGTGGGTAACACCAAAGCAAGGTAGAAACTGAAACTGTAGTATTGTTTTGTCTCTGTGCAAATAGATGACATTTTCTCAAAAGGCGTTTTGCTGAGTTTTTTACTTCTGTTTTTTCCGACAAAACACGGCAAACAAAGACAGAACAGAAATTACATCTGTAGGCTCAAAATTTGAGGTTGCGTTTTAGCCATACTACAGTTGTGCATTATTATCATTATTGTCTTTTGGTGCTTGTATGTATGTAAATTACATTACAAACATGATCAAGGCAGACATGAAATATTTGTGACATAAGCAGAAAAAAGATGACCAAGCCATAATGAGATAGGAAAAATAAAAAAGAGACTGTCTTTAATTTGACAGTGAACTAAAACCCACCAATCATATCACATGAGATTATTTTTAATAAATATTCCCTTAAAGCTTTGTGGTAACTATGCCCTTGATGGCATCTCAAGTCTGTCAGCAACTCCATAATAAAATCCTCTTATGAGGATGCAGTTTTAGATTGTTACCTAAATCTCTGCTATTCAGAATGTTGTATTATCTTGCTTTGCCTGAAGGCAGGCACACTTCTTAAAAGATGTATGTTCAAACTGTTTACGTTAACGAATTGTCATAAATGCATGCTTTGATATTCAGGTTCTCCTATTTTCTAGGGCCTGCTTATTTAAAATAGTTTCACAAAACCGGCCTTTGGTTAAAAGTGCCTGGTAAATGCTGGTATTTTGAAGTTTAAATAGAACTTCATGGCCTACCTAGTAATATATGTATTTATTATACGTGTCTTTAGTGGACCCAAAACTTGAAAACACAGAGCTGAATTCAGGCATCAAAAACTATCAGGAGTGCATGGTTCAAGAAGGCCTAACTTTTATATACATATACATATATTATTTTTCTTGGAAAAAAAATAGTGCAGTGAGAGATTAGGTTCCTGACATTAGATATATTAATAATCTGGCATAAGTCTACGTACTGAACTAATGGTTTTCCAAGATACATTTTATGAAGTGTAAGAGAGTATTGGTACTGAATGAAATACATAGTTCCCTCACAGTAGTCTTTTAAAGTTTGCTCTCATTCATATTCATTCCTAAAAACGTGTACTTCGGGCCTTTCTTGCACATACTATGTACCCAGAACATAGAGTTTTTAGCAGTGTAGCTGGATGCTAATGGCTCTGCTAATTGCCATCCAAAGGAGTCTGAGATCATGGGAAATATCAGTGTAATTTTTTTCTAGAAATATTTAGAGAAGTATTAAGCAGTTTTTTAATTTACCTCACAGTACTGAAGGAGTTGGGAAGAGGTAATCCCCAGTGGTACCCACGGGGTTGTACCAGAATGTTGATGGTTCTGTTGCCACAGGTAGCTTCAATCTGTCAGGCTAATGTGCATGTGAAATGCACAATTCCAGGCCTGGCCAGCAAAAGCAAGATGTAGAATATCTGCTTCCAAGTTTTTGTTGCGTTAGGATTTTGAACTTTCTCATTTTGGCATCCTTTTGGTACTGAGAGCAGTTCTGGGTTTAAGAAAGAGGAGTGTAGAAGCATAATGCTGCGAGTTAAGAATTCCCGATTTTTCTTGGAAGGGAAGTCACTGAGTTTTCTATACCTTGGTTTTCGACCCATAAAATAAGGGAGGGAGAATATACCTTGCTTCCCCAGAGAATTCTGAGAATTTATGCTTACAAATACAGCTTTGTAATTAAACAGTGATATGTAGATGATACTTTTGAGGGGGAGTTTATGATTTCAGTTTTGTGTTTTGCTATATATGCTTAGCCTTTGCTGTGGTTTGGTAGTATGTTCTTTATCACTAGTAATTCAGTGTAAGATAGAAGCATTTTAAGAAAAAGAAAAGAAAAACTTGTGTTTTAAGTTGCTGAAGAGAGGGGTCTTAGGTTTTATGATTCAAAAACTGAAGTGGAGGTTAAAGAGCTGCAAAGACAAAAGAATCCTCCTAATAGTCAAATGATTCTAAATTAAAAAGGAAAGAAAACAAACAATCAAAAATCCTCCTAAGGTTCTTTGGGAAACAGCAAAGGAGGAAAAAGTCTAAGGAAAGCCAAAACGGCTTATGTTACAGTTGTCACAATTACTCATATCCTATGCTGGGGATCGAGGAAGCTACATAAAAATGAGCCAAAACTGGTCTTGGATCTGGTGGATATGGCTTCTGCTCATGTCACTGTTTGTATCTGAGTCTCCCTTTAAAATCTGGCCTTGCTCTTTACAAAAAGCTATGTTTAATCATGTAGTTCTAAAATAAGGAGGAAGGGATTCTGCTTACTGTATAAATACATAACTGAGATCGTGGTTCAGATATATGCAGAAAACCACAAGTTATACATTTAATATAATTATATTTTAATGTATATTCTATATAATTATAAATATTCTTGAATTATTTATGGTGTATTTTTATGCTTCATTTTTAGACCTAAAATTCTTTAACATTATATTTCTTAGCACTTTCAATTAAATCTATATTTTTCAGACAAATTATATGACCATTATTTGTTAGTTACTTCACTGACTTCATTGAGACTACTTACATGACTGCTGAACAGGCTTTCCTTCTCTGAAAAATTACCCTAAACGGGCAACATACAAAAATATTCTCCTATACTTTATGTAGGCATATATCGAGAAGGACACTTTAAATTTAGGGATGGAATAATCTTTCTGTTTATACAGAGATAGCTTGTATATACACACGCATGCAGTGCTTTGTAACAGAACCATTATTAGGTACCTGTGTAATTTACTAAGAAGTGAACCCCATAATTTGCCATTTTCATGGGAGTATTCTCAATATTCCAGCTTGTAAAGAGCTTAGGACACTCAGTATTTCAGTAATTGCTGCATCATGGGCAAGATTTCTGCTTCTTCAAATAAATGCCCCCCAGTTATGCCACTTGAAGACCAATTCAGTTATGAAAAAAATTTTTAAAAAATACAAACTTTTTTAGACTCATAAGCAGCTCTGTTATTAATTAGCCTTAGCATTTTTGTGTAAAAAGTGATATTAAGTAATTTTGTAGCCTATGTAATTTCTAGCATTTTCTTTTCTCTGATGTCAACACAGTTTTGTGCATAAACATTCAACAATGACCCCCTTAAGATGGTTAAAAACATTCCTAAAATGAATTATAGAAATCTGTGTGTTAGCTGTCTAGATCTATGATAAAGTGGCTTAAAACAGACGCTTTGTCATACTTGGTTGAGACGATCCTAGTGCCTGTGTGTGGTTTTGGAAATGCACACAAATGCCCACTCAAATGCTACTCTGTTTTTGTTTTTAACATTTGTTTCCCTTCTGCCCTCTCTTCTGATTATTTACTGCAAAGCAGGCTTTGTTTCATTGATTTCTGTCTGTCTAGCAGAGAATAAAGTTTGCTCTTCTCACACACGCATCTGTCAGTGCTGTACCAAGAGTCAATCCTGCAAGGGGCAAATTGAAGAAATGAAAGCAAGTAAGTTATAAAATAAAGTGACAATAATGTGCAGTAGCATAAAGATTGCTTTGGGCTGCTTTTGGGAGAGACAGCTCGTGACTTGCCCCGTTGGTGTTGTGGGAAGGGCACGGGTCCTGTCCCCATGCGCGGTGCAGGAGGGGAGGAAGGTTGGAGCTCAGTGCCGAGGTCACAGGGGGTGCCTTTAATTGCAGCCTTACCTTTTTCCCTCCACTCTTTTTCCCTCCAACTTGGAGTACAGGCCAAATTCTGCAGGTTTCCAGGGTGTAGCTTCGTGTACAGAAGGTTATTGAGGGGATTAGAGTAGTGTGAGTCAGGCTGCTAGAATCAGGCCCAGAAGCATTACCGTCTTGCCTGGTTTTCATGTTGCTGTAGACATTAACTGACTGACATTTGTGAATCTTAAATTCCTCAGGAAAAACAAACAAACAAACAACTGCAGAATCTTTGAAAAAATGTACATTTTTGGTTTTTTAAAAAAGTTTTCTTTTTCAAACACGAAAAATGTTTGAAATCTATGCAGTAGAATGCCAACTACAGGTACATATATGAAAATGTACATACACAGACAAATGGTTGTGTAATCTTAACATTTATGAATACTCTACTAATGTGGCTGAAGTATTTGAATCTCTTTCAAGATTGTAATTGAAGTAACATGATATAAATGTAAACTTTAGCTTAGAGCACACAGAGCATACAAGACAGTTTGACACCTTCATTTCAGCAGTAAGAAATTACCATTGTCTCTTGTTTCTTGCTTGTAGCTTATATGACCAAGCCAAAAAGTAATTACACAATTAGGGTTGACATACTGGTTCCTGTAATATTTCTTCCCGTAGTTTTTTGGTGGCTTATTTTTACTTCAGATTTTTCCAGTCCTTTGTAATTCATACCAAGATGTCCATTTTCATTGCAACAAATTTACTCATGAAGATTGCAAGTCTTGCATAATTTAATGATGAAAAGGCAGTGTTTCATTTTCTCCAAATGTAGTTGTTTGTAGATTAAAGATAAACATTTGTGGAACTAATACGGTTTTTGTAAGAACGTTGTCACCATCTTGAACATTGAATTGGTATGTAAGGAAGTGGAAAAAGTCTTTCTGTGTAAACATCTACGGGATTATGCATTTTAAAAAGAAGGGTATACAGCAACATAAAACTGCTGATCTGTAAGGGAGCCACTCTTCATAGGTCAAGTAATATCTAGTTTGCTGTATTCTGCATGTAGAGAACAGGAGTTACTGATGTATTTCCAGTTTTCTGGGATCTGTGCTCATTACCACACAGTTCAGTTCAGTGCCTCTCAGGGCCCGCGGAGCACTCGGAGTAACTCCAGGTACTCAAGAAGAGCAGGTGGGATGAAGAGCTGTCTGTCTTGTCCTTGGCTCAACTTATTTCCCTGTGTCTGTTCCTCTTTGCTGGAGTGACACTTTCAGAGCCCTGTAGCCCTGTACCTTACTTAGCGCTTCCCCTCTCTTGGGAATATTCTGGGACAGTTGTGCTTTATCTCTTGCTTAATTATGTAGTTAGACTTGGGACTTTCTTGGGATGATGTAAAAGCAGTGCTGTGTGGTATTGTGAATCTCTTCTCTGTGGCTTTTTGATTAAAAAAAAAAATCTGAAAAAAAATCCATGCTTTTCAACCATTTCTACACTGTATCTTCATCCTCAGAACAGAGTAATAATGGGACAGAGAACTTGTGGAGGTTAGGTGCAGAGTCAGACATCTGCTGTATATATAAGTTGTCCTTTGCTACCACAGCTAGACTGGCTGCTCAGATTTCTTGTTGTGAGGTTTCCTTGCATTTCATCCGGACACAGGAGCTTCATCTCATCTTGGAGCCTGGTCTGTCATTATATAAAATACAATGGTGGGCTGGGAAGGAAGTATAGCGAGTTTTCTGGTGACAAGCCAAGTGGTGGGGGTTTGCCAAGTATTAATCATTTGTATAAAGCTGCATCTACTGTTCAGCCAAATGACTCTGTTCTGCCTTGGTTTCTCAGAGTGACAGCATCAAGATATTAGTAGTTTGGTAATAACGTCTTTTTTTCATGCTCTTTAAATTCTTGTTACCTCCTTGTATGTCCAGTACCCCTAGGAAAGGACTTTTCACCTCCTCGAATTTCCCTGTACGAACTTGCCAGTTAAGGAAGATTGCATGCTTATGTGTGTCAAATAGATTTTGTGCTCTTTAAAATTAATTCTTCCTCTCCCACCCCTGCTCTCTGAGATGTCACCGGTTTGCGGGATCTTTCCTGCAAATCAAGGCTTGTGACTTTTCAGCAGTACTGTGTTACAGGGAGGGAGCATTTCTACAGGAAAAGACAAAAGGAGAAGGATGCTTCATGTAATGGGCTACTGCTGTTTCAGCCAGTTATTCTTTTAACTAGAAAATGAGAGTACACATAGAGGCTATTAAATCATTAATTATGGCATGTGCTTCTTTCTCTAAACACAGACAAAACACAGTTAAGAGGTACCAGAAAGAAATAACTTTCTCTCATTTTGAAACGAAGTGCAGGATGTGAGATACCAAGTTGGAGCTGTGTACAAAGTTGTATTTTTTTTTCTGATGGAGTTTATACCAGCATTTTCCTTGATTATTCTTGGTGTTTTGCTCATTATGCCATTAGCTTCTTCAGAGGACAAGGGTAAGTTGCCAGTATCCACAATAGCAAAGTGTGAATGCATTTAATTATTGATTTCTTAGTAACCAAGGTTCCAAAATGACGTTGTCAAAATCCATAATGATCAGACTGAAAATGTTTCATCTTGTTGTTGAAAAATATGGCTCAGACTATGTGGGCTCTGAACATTCTCGATCCTAAGAAACTAAACCACTGTTTTCCTGCATTTCCAGTATGAAACTTCTTTACCCAGCATTTTTCAGTCTTGAAAATTCTTATTGTTAAATGTTCTCCTCCTTCTTCATTTTAATTTTAACCTTTTCTTGATTGTTAATCTAATACATACATTTCACTAAATGAACTCAGGCTTTTTTCACTAGGTGGATCTGTAGATCAGTTACAGCTAGCTCCATGTACTCCATCTTTTTAAAGTACAGGTTTTATAAACAGAATATATTTAGTAGCTGTTTACAACATACTTTCTTTCTATCTTGAATTAAGGATTTTGTTTCTCCCGTTGAAAGCTGTGGGAAGAGTGTGCAACTCTGGGGAAAATTATTCCTGGGCGTGGAATTTCTGATTGCAGCCTCCCAGAGCAGGACCTGGGGGCTGCTGGCTGTCATCCTCAGGGATGGAGGGTCCACGGGGTGGTGAAGCAGCACCCAAGGGATGCTGCAAGTGCCAGTTGTCAGAACCTTGTTATTGTCTGTCCCTGCTGCTGCTGTGTTCCCCGTCCTCTGCCCTCCTGCCCTTGTAGGAGTGAAGGATGGAAAGTGTGTAGGGAGGAGAGGATGCGTAACCGTGGTCTTGCCGGCACCGTATCCTATGGATTTAGACCTGGCAGCCTGCTACAGGTCCCATAAGGTGACTCTCAGGAAAAGGGCAGCTTGGCAGTTGGCACCTTTCTCAAGCCAGTTTAGTTTTGCAAACCCAGCCATGCCCCACTTCCAGAAAGTGTTTTTCACGGTTTTGCTGGGTCGTGCCACTGGGGTTGCCTCACTGTTCCTCTTCCCTTTTCTCCTCTGTAGCATAGCTGTCTACCTGCTGCTCTAGCACCTGATAGCTGAGGCCTCAGGGAGCAAGTAAGTTTGTAAACAAATAAACCAGAAAAGTTATCTGAATATATATTGAAATAATTGAAAGTTACTTGAGTATATATTCAGTCTACAGCCAAATTAAAAAAATAAACTAAAATTCTCTCACTGAAGTGCTATTTACCATTAATATATTTAATTAAAAGATACTTCTGTGTTTCATTTTTCACTCTCTCACAGGTGCTAGAGCTTTCATGTTTATTAATAGCATTAGATCAAATAATGCAGATGTTTGATTTCAGACACTGGGATGTGTTTGCAGGTTAATCTTTCTGAAAGGATACACTAACACTGTTTTGGCTTCATTTGTGCCATGAAGTGTTTTATGAATTGATTTCAAAATAGAGATACTAATGTAAGACAAAAATTACATTTCAAATTTATTCCTGCTTTGAAGGTACTTTTCTTAATGTGTAAGATATCCCTTTAAAATTTTTACTTTATAGGGCATGCATTTTATAGAGGCGCAAAGCTAGTTAGGATTCTTTTCTTCCATATGTTAGAGGTTTTATTTTATTCAGTGATTATGTCTCATAGCTTAAATGGGAGTATCTAATTTGTGCCACATGCTCTTTCTGAACTTCCTGTTATTTCAGGTATAGAGGGATGCTTATAAAATGAGAGGTTTGTGCTGCAGTACTTGGGTACAGCTACTGCAAGGCAAATAGTGTAAAAAGTGGTTCTATACAGAATGTAGCACAGCACGTAACTGCAAATATTTTTTTTTTTTTTTTTTGCTTTTAGCAAATAATGTTCAAGAATTGTGCTTTTTTTTTTTTGTGGTAATTGTTGGTGGCTGTTGTTTAGGGACAAATCATCAACATTTGTTTTAACTATCCCTGTGAGGAAACGATTCTCATAAAATTAGGATTTCTTTGCTTTTTTTCACAGTATACAATGTCTGAATCAGCTCATTTATCTGAGATCATTCTTTGCATATACCCAGATGTTTGCTTTTTTTCATGATCTCCTATATGAAATAATGTACTTTTCATCAGCAGTAAATATGGCCCTTGTTTACTAAACTTCATCCCTCTTTCCTACCTCTCAAGGATTTTTAAACCTATGGTGGCTAAAAAATACATAGTTGATGTCATATAGGTAATGCTATGTGATAAAGGAATGGGCACAGAATCTAACAGCAGTTTCTCCATTATTTCTCAAGTTTCCTTTGCTGTCCTGTATCATGATGGAGTTGGTGGGGGCATGATACAACAGCTCTTAATGTTAGAACATGCAACTATTCTTGATGTTTACTGCAGTGGCAACCAGAGACCCTGCTCAGAACCAGGGCCCTATTGTACTAAATACAGTTGAAAAGCATGTAAAGATAAGGGCTTTGCCTTGAAGAGCTAGCAGCATAGTTTAGTCAACATTATTTAATTTTCTCAAAATGCTTCTCAAAATTTTTTTCTTCTAAAAAATGCAAGCAGTTAGTCTAACATCATGTTGTAAGGTGAAGTAGACTATTTTACAGAGCCTGTTGCCTCAGCAAAATTTCCTGCAGGGATTTTGTTCTGCATCCTGGAGTTCTTTCAGTACCTGGCCATAAAATTCTTGACTGAATGCTGGCAGAAGACAATTTGCAAATCCTGTGTCGAACTCTACAATTTTCTAGCCAATTCTGAGAGATTTTAGAACTCAAATCTCATTTTAATTTCATGAAGAATTGGGCACTTGCAGGCACCTTTGCAAACCTCAACTTCAAAGGAAAAATACAGCTTTAAAATTATACTAATAAAGGTGAGGTTTACTAGTTTTAGATGAATGGTTATGTTCAGGTGCTTTGTAAAAAGGGACCTTGATTTTAATAAGCCGTCGTGTTTCAGTTCTTGCTGTGCAAGTTGTTTGAGTAAAGTGTGGAAGGTAATTTTATTTTAAACAAAAAAGCTTGGCTTATGTAAGTATGGCAGAACAAATTCACTAATCATTGCTGTCAGGGCACTGCTTGGAGAACTGCTGGGTGGCTGAAGCATCCTGAGCAAGCACCATCACTGAGCATCCTGCAGGCAGGTGGGGATGGGGCCGCTCCTTTCCCTGCACCTTTCACTTAGTGCTGGACAAAGCTGGACCTGACCCACCCATGCTGGTTCTCCTGCATCCCTTAGAAGGCAGGTGGAATGAAACAGGCTGAAATGAGTTGAGAACTGAAATGTATCAGATGATGGATCTGTTGGTGAAAAAGCCCAACTGCTGATTTAGGGAGGCCCAGGATTTCTAACAATGAGCATAGGAGGATATGGAGACTTTTTGTCACCTTTGTTACACACTTCTTGGCATGAGGAGGCCATCTGCAGCAGTTGCAGATTATGAGTGCTGGATTCTTCAGG
Source organism: Heliangelus exortis (assembly GCF_036169615.1). Lineage (NCBI taxonomy): Eukaryota > Metazoa > Chordata > Aves > Apodiformes > Trochilidae > Heliangelus > Heliangelus exortis. The sequence continues at coordinate 9,758,345 of NC_092434.1, forward strand.
AGTTTTTCCTAGGTACTTTCAATATGTCAACAATAACTGCACTTATGTACCTTATTACTACAGATGATTGCGAAGAATTTAAGCATTAATTAATTATAACATCCCGATATGAAAGCCAAATTCTTCATTAGTATGCAATTCCATTAAATCGGTGGAGCTGCTTTTAAACATACAAGGAGGCTCATCCAGAGTTCTGCAACAGAGCTTATTGGTTATCTCAGTAATTACAGAGAAAGAGAAGGTGAAAGGGATGAAGTGGGTTGGCTAAAGTCATACAACAAATCAGAGCTTCGAATAAGCTTGAGAATCCTGGCTCTCATTACAAATTTTTTACTGCTGCCTCACAAGTTCAGATCTATGGTAGGGTTTGCTTATGTTTCTGGATATAGTAGTGCTATGTAAAAATTATAAAAATTTTCACCATCTCTTGATAATACAGCGGAACGATATATTTTTATGATTATGTTTTTTAAAAATAGACCTATATATTGAAAAAAAAAATTGCCTTCATTGTGAGAATTGTCACATAATTACATTGGTATCTCAGGGAACTTATGGGGTAAAGTTTACTGGATCAGTAAAGTACCATGGCAGCTTTAGTTGAGGAGCTTCTAACTAAATAGGTCTGTATATAAGTTAACTATCAGTGAACCTAAGAGAAAAAGCAGTTGCTGTTATTTTGCAACATGCCTATTGCTCCAAGTGATGGTGAGAACTCTTGGAAAGTATATTAGAAACTGAGACTAGCAGATAGGACCTTTCAGCATCTGAAAGGCAGAATTTTTCAATATCAAATAAGAGAAAAACTGCTTCTCCAAGGATGAACCTTACCACAAATTATAGCCAGGTATCAAATGGAAAATTTTTAATTCCCCTGGTGTCCTTACGATTTTATTGCAGAATCCAGAATGATGTCTAATTTAAAATAAGTTGTACATTTTCCCCATGACTTCTCAGAAACATTTTTTTCCTTTGACTTAAGCTTAATATTTTCAAGTAGACCAATTTTGCTGTTCATACAATTTGAGGACAGGGAGCATAGGAGGAGCTAAAAATAGAATTTATAATGGAACCTGGGTATGTTCTTAACCATGGCGAGACACTTATCTGTCCATTATGTTGTTGACTAATGTTAACTTCTGTGCTGCCTTTGTAATGTATTACATTAAGCTAAATGAAGCTATTGTGGGATGTATCAAGATATAGTCACGTAGCTTGCCTGGCTATTTGCTCTTGTTAGTATTGCATGTGATGGACTTTAATAGCTGTGAAGGGCTCCTGGAGTTACTCAGATCAGCAGTATATGGTTGTGTGCCTTATGTCCTTCCATACTCCAAACTTGCACCAGCTTCAGGAGAATTGCACAGTGTGACAGCTATGGACAGGCTCATACAAACTATCTGAGCAGGTGTTCTCATAGTGGGTCCCCAAGTCCTAAATTAATCTTTTTGATCATTAGAGTGGATTTGGGGATCAGTGTATGGACAGGGATATGGACATAGAGAGAAGACTTCTCTGTTCTCACCCTGCCAGCTGCTCCGTGGCCAGCAAGACTTTTGGAGGCCCATGGATGTGGGCACACTGGATGGGGGGGTCTGGGCTCATCTCCCCAGCCTGGGGAGCCAGCCTGCCCTGGCCCCTCCGTGGGCCTGCAGCTCTGCCCTTGGTTCTGTGAGCAGGGAGAGTAAAGGCTTGGTTTGCCTTAAGAACTTTTGTTATGTGTGTTGAAATACATATGTTTTGTATATGTGTTGCAAATCTGTAAGATTTACATGAATGCTCCACTGACTCCAGGCAGGGTTTGCAGGGAGAGGTGGTATCAGTACTCTGCTGCTGCTGAACTCCTTCCGCTGCTGTTCAGTTCAAAATAACACCAAATGGCTCTCACTGTTTAAATGTAAAGTAGCAATAATATCCTGGACCATTCTTTTGGAAAGTCTTTAACTATGGTTTTACAAAATGCAGGCCGTAGGAAGATACAGGCACGTATTTTTGCTGGATTCTCCTTTCTAAAATTTCATCATGTTTTCCAGATGAGGTTCTTATGAATATTTTCTTAAGGTGTGTATTTTATATACATAGCTGTGGTTCATAGGTGCAGTTTTCTGTTGTGCAACATGTGCATAAAATCTTTGCCTCTTCCTCTCCTCTCAAGATGCATTATGAAAGGCTGATACCAGTTCTCTATCAAGTTAGATCTTGATTCCTATCAAGATAAGCAAGGAAATTTGAAATTCAGAGATTAGACTGCCTTTCTTTCTGCTGGCACTGTGTGTGTGTGTGCTAAGTTTTTGACCCTCTGTTGCTGCAGATGAGTTTATACATTTCACAGTTTAGTAGGTGCTGTGATGCTGGTAATCCAAAATTTCACTTGGTTTTAAGCTCGCTCTATTGCTGCAATGGCGCATAAATATTTGGGAGCCTCCCTCCATTATTTTTTTCCTTAAAACAGTTACTTCTTTAGAAGATTATTTAGAAGATTGAAAAATAAATTTCTCTAATATTTGTGGGCACATTTCTGTTGCTTTCTCAGTGGTGTTTCTTTAATGACAGCATGACTGGTTACTTTTAGAAGTTGTATGAAAACCAAGTACTCCTCAGCCTGTTGCCAAGCATTGTTCTTCAGTATGTTTTACAAGAGGTACTTTTCTTGTTGTTTTTCATGTCATTAACATATTATTTCTGCAGACATGGTAGTACTTATTTTCTGCCTTAAGGAAAGCATTAGTTCATGAAGAAAATAGATCTATTTTTAGATCAAATTGTCAATAGAAAGAAAATAAAAATTGTGAAAAGTGTGTATGGGCACATTCCTACTTGTTCAGTGCTGAGGAGGTGTAGCTTTTCCAGGGAGAGCTGCAAATGCTCTGAAAGAAGTTTTGCTTATAGGATTGTGCACGTATCGGTCTGGCACACATCATGTGTCCACACAACATATATGTTTCTTCCACAATGGGCTCCTTTTAATAGAGTTTTTATTTTCTTGATTTGACAGGCTTGCATATTTGATTGAATGAACTTTCAGCTAAGTTTGTGAACAGAAGGTGGTTTATGACATAATTGTTCTATACATTGCTACATCTTTTATCATAATTGTTTTACATTGTTTTAAATAAAAGAACAAGAATAACTGAACACATTGCAGAAAATGATTTTTTGTTCTATTATTCATGATACTAAAAATTATCCAAAATAAGTATATTCTGCAAAAAAATGAAAGATTTTGTTGAAGAAGTGACTAATTTATGTCAGTCTATACAACAAACTATCTAATGATACTCAGTCTAGAGAGGTGCAATGCTTTTATACTGTTTCTCCTTTTTTTATGAATAGAATTCTACAAAAAAAGTTCCCATTGTGTAGTACTGTGAGTTTTGTACAACCATCTTTTATCAACAGATGGCAACCAGAACATGAAAAATAATTAAAAAATAAAATGAAAAGAAGCCCAGAATGAATTAAAGTGCTTCTTTGCGTTCTGATCTGCATTTTTGGTTTAGAATTTTTATGGTGAATTGCCATATTATCTGTTATATCAGTTTACAATGAGGCTCCTATCAGACATAAAACAGATTTATAA